>NC_057801.1:89962889-89966626 GCF_018294505.1 Triticum aestivum | reverse complement strand
GGACCCCGTGGAGGGCTAGATGAACAGGACGACCCCGTGGAGGGCTGGATGAACAGTAGACGGTGGAGGGGTGGATGAACAGTAGCCCGTGGAGGGGTGGTTGAACAGGCGCCCATGGAGAGGGGTGGTTGAACAGTAGCTGGTGGAGTAGCGCGTGGTGGAGGCTGGATGAACAGGAGCCCATGGATGAACAGTCGCAGGTGGAGGCTGGAGGAGGTCGACGGTGGATGAACAGTAGCCCGTGGAGGCTGGAGGAGGTCGACGGTGGAGATGAACAGTATCCCATGGAGTCCCGTTTTGCGGTACGCCACACCCCTCCCGATGAACAGGACCCCCGTTTCGACCGTAGCGCTCCAACACAAGTCTGTTTCGTCCGTTTTGCGGTACGCCACACCACTCCCGATCAATAGGACCCCCATTTCCACCGTAGGAGGTCTGTTTCCTCCGTTTCACGGTACGTCACACCCCTCCATTCTGCGGTACGCTAGGCCTTGTTTCCATGGGTGATGGAAACAAGACCCCCGTTTCGAACATGGCCGGTCGAACACAAGGCCGTTTCCTCCATTCTGCGGTACGCTAGGCCTTGTTTCCATCACCTATTCCGTCCAAGCCCTCCCGATGAACACGACCATGCATTCCGTTCCGACCCACCCGGTTGGCTCCCCATGAACATGACGACGACGCTGTTTCTCCGTTCCACCCAGCCATGTACACGAGCCCATGTAATGAACAAGAATGGGATAAAGAGAGTTGGCTTACAATCGCCACTTCACACAATACATAATTTAAGATCATACATCATCCAAAATACACTCATAGACCGGCTACGATCAAGTTCAAATGAAAAGAAGACAACCCCAAATGCTAGATCCCCGATCGTCCCGACTGGGCTCCTCTACTGATCATCTGGAAACGATACATAGTAACGACCAAGGGCCTCATCAAATTCCCACTTCAACTCAGTTGCGCCATCTGCGCCAGTGTCCTCGGCACCTGCATCTGTTTTGGTAGAATCTGTGAGTCACGAGGACTCAGCAATCTCACACCCGCGAGATCAAGACTATTTAAGCTCATAGGTAGGTAAGAGGTAATATGGTGGAGCTGCAGCAAGCACTAAGCATATATGGTGGCTAACATACGCAAGTGAGAGCGAGAAGAGAAGCAACGCATCGGTCGAGAAACTAGAAGTGATCAAGAAGTGATCCTGAAACTACTTACGTCAAGCATAACACAAACTGCGTTCACTTCCCGGACTCCGCCGAGAAGAGACCATCACGACTACACACACGGTTGATGCATTTTAAAGAGGTCAAGTGTCAAGTTATCTACAACCGGACATTAACAAATTCCCATCTGCCTCATAACCGCGGGCACGACTTTCGAAAGATTATATACCCTGCAGGGGTGTCCCAACTCAGCCCATCACAAGCTCTCACGGTCAACGAAGGAATATACCTTCTCCCGAGAAGACCCGATCAGTCTCGGAATCCCGGTTCGCAAAACATTTCGACAATGGTAAAACAAGACCAGCAAAGCCGCCCGATGTGCCGACAAATCCCGATAGGAGTCGCACATATCTCGTTCTCAGGGCACACCGGATGAGTCAAGCTACGAGTAAAACCAACCCTCAAGTTGCCCCGAGGTGGCCCCGCAGGCTGCTCGGTTCGGACCAACACTCGAAGGAGCACTGGCCCAGGGGGGGGGGGTTAAATAAAGATGACCCTTGGGCTCGCGAAAACCCAAGGGAAAAGGGCTTAGGTGGCAAATGGTAAAACCAAGTTTGGGCCTTGCTGGAGGAGTTTTATTCAAAGCAAACTGTTAAGGGGGTCCCATAAATCACCCAACCGTGTAAGGAACGCAAAATCAAGGAATATAACACCGGTATGACAGAAACTAGGGCGGCAAGCGTGGAACAAGTCACCAGGCATAAGGCCGAGCCTTCCACCCTTTACCAAGTATATAAGGTGCATTAATCTAAACAGGAGATATTGTGATATCCCAAAATATCCGTGTTCCGACCAGGAACAAACTTCATCTTCACCTACAACTAACAATGCTATAAGAGGGGCTGAGCAAAAGCGGTGACATAGCCAAACAACGGTTGCTGGGACAGGTTGGTTAGAGGTTTAACATGGCAATAGGGAGGCATGGTAAACAAAGGCAGGTAGAGCTAACAAAGCGATAGAGCGAGTACTAGCAAGCAAAGATAGAAGTGATATCGAAGGTATGGTCATCTTGCCTGCAAGGTTCTCAGAGTTGTCGAAGGCTTGATCCTCGTAAGCATTCTCAACAGGTTCCTCGTGCACATACTCGTCTCCCGGCTCTACCCAAAGCAAGAACACAAGCAAAGGAACCACAATAAATCATGGTGCAATGCACAAGCAACATGATGCAATACATGTCATGATATGCGAGATGTGATATGCAATGCATATGCGTGCTTCGGAAGGAAATATGATGAACAAGGCATCAACTTGGCAAACCAAGTATGCCGCTGGAAAGATGAGATGATTTCGGTTGAAATCGATATAAAGATCACCGGATTCAGATGCATGGTTTGCAAATGGCAAGCAAGACAAGTATGGCACAAAGCTGCGATTAACAGCACGATGCTACTTAGCATGCAACAAGAAGCTATGCTACAGCACCCCAACATAAAAACAAAACATATGGCAATGATCTACAGGAGATATTTTACAAAAGAGGAACACTGAGCTACGGCTAAATCACATCATAACAGGTTCAAACAAGCATGGAGAAAGTGCAAAAAAATTATCAGGCTGGACATGGCATAAACAGCAGCACGAAGCAATGTTCAGAGCAGGTTATCAACATGCTACAGGAACTTATAATAGCAAAATAAGACATGGCATGAATCTACTCAAAGCATAGATCAAAATTCCCTTACTGACCATAAGTCAAAAAGGATCAGAAAATATGATGGCACCCACGTAAAGATAGCAAGTTTCGTTAACAGATTTCAGGAAACAAAGCATGGCATTGAAATAAATATGAAGGCACCTTCGTGAGCTCGATGCACTCACTACAGAGCATCTCATGATAAACTAAGCATACATCCATCAAGAAGACATGTCATAGAAGCTATACATGGCAAGAAACAACATCATAGCATACCCGGATCAACTACAACAACCTTGGCCAAATTGAATAACATGTAAACAATCTGCCAGGAAACATTTTGAAGCAAAAGTAGAGCACGAAAATGACATGCTAGACTACTCCATAATTGCAACCAGGACCATGGATGGATATAGCAAAACAATGTTTTCAAAACACCCTTACTGAAGTATCTCAAATTATGCAAGGATCTCTCTGTAGCAACATGTTTACATGGTATCAAAATTACAGCAGAACAGGAACTAAGATCAGCATTATCATGAAGCCTAGTTTGCATGCTTGTGCTAGTCACCACATTGATCCCAAAAATACATGGTAAGCACCTCTATAAAGAAGACATAGCCTAGTTCAAAACACATTTAGACATCACCCTCATAGGATGCACACATCAATCATGGCAAAAATGACAAAAGAGCTCGTTCTGATAAGAATCTGAAACTAACATTATGAAGCCCTCTTCCAACAGCATTTCGGGCATCAAGATGAGCTCAAATGTAAATGATGCAATGGAATGAAATGATGTACTCTTCGAGACGAACAATTTGACATATTACACGCATGAAACGGAGTTATGGATGCGAAGATGTGATGCGATGAAG
>NC_057801.1:89955187-89962275 GCF_018294505.1 Triticum aestivum | reverse complement strand
GTTGGCTGGGGGCGGAGAGGCGGACGTGTCCGGCTGTGGCGGGATGTGTCCGGTGGCGGCGTGGACGAATCTGCTAGGGTTTGCCCGTGAAATTCGAGGGAGGGATCTATATATAGAGGTAGAGGGAGCTAGGAGTGTCCAAATGGGGTGCGGTTTTCACCCACACGATCGTGATCGAACGACCGAGAGCATGGAGGGGAGTTAGATGGGTTATTGGGCTGGTTTGGAGGGGTGTTGGGCTGCAACACAAAAGAGGCCTTTGCGGGAGTGCGGTTAACCATTGGAGTACCAAACGAGCTCCAAATGACCCGAAACTTGACAGGTGGTCTACCGGTGCTATACCAGGGCCACTTGGCAAGTCTCGGTCCATTCTGAGAATGTTCAACACCCGCACACGAAAATAGACAAGAGGGGTGCGCCGGTGCATGTGGGAGTGTCGGATTGCGAAACGGACAACGGGGAAAATGCTCGGATGCATGAGACGAACACGTATGCAAATGAGATGCACATGATGACATGATATGATATGCATGACATGAATAAAATGCAAAACAAAAGACAAAACCCAACCACGGAGGGAATATCATATCACATAGCCGAAAATGGCAAGAGTTGGAGTTACAAAGATGGAAAGTTACATCCGGGGTGTTACAACACTCCACCACTACAAGAGGATCTCGTCCCGAGATCTAGGACTGAAAGAACTCCGGATATTCGGAACGGAGGTGATCCTCGCGCTCCCAGGTGGCTTCTCGGTCGGAATGGTGTGACCACTTCACTTTCAGGAATTTGATTGACTTGTTGCGAGTCTTGCGCTCGGTTTCTTCAAGAATAGCAACCGGGTGCTCATGATAAGAGATATCTTCTTGGAGGTCAATTTCTTCAAAGTTGATAGTGTGCTCAGGAGTCTTGAAGCACTTGCGAAGCTGTGACACGTGAAACACATCGTGCACGTTCGCAAAGTTGGATGGAAGCTCAAGTTGATAGGCGAGATCGCCTCTTTTGCCAATGATCTTGAAAGGGCCCACGTATCTAGGGGCAAGCTTCCCTTTGATACCGAAGCGACGAGTGCCTTTCATTGGAGAGACGCGGAGGTAGACATGGTCTTCGATTTCAAAAGCCAAGTCACGGTGCTTGCTATCATAGTAACTCTTCTGTCGCGACTGCGCGGCTTTGAGATTCTCACGAATGACTTTGCACATTTCTTCGGCTTCTGTGATCAAGTCGTTGCCAAGAAGTTGGCGTTCACCTGTCTCGGACCAATTGAGAGGAGTACGACACTTTCTGCCATAGAGAATTTCGAATGGGGCCTTGCCCGAACTCGCTTGGAAGCTGTTGTTGTAGGAAAACTCGGCATATGGAAGACAATCTTCCCACTTCATACCGAAAGAAATGACACGAGCTCTGAGCATATCTTCAAGGATTTGATTGACTCGCTCGACTTGGCCACTTGTTTGAGGATGGAAAGCTGTGCTGAAACGAATGTTGGTGCCCATGGCCGTCTAGAAGGAGTCCCAGAACTTAGAAGTGAAGATGCTTCCACGATGTGAAGATATCAATTGTGGAATGCCGTGCAAGGAGACAATTCTGGAGGTGTATAGCTCTGCCAGCTGAGCTGCTATGATAGATTCTTTGATAGGAAGAAAATGAGCCACTTTGGTAAGCTTGTCAATGACAACGAAGATAGCATCATTTCCATGCTTGGACTTAGGAAAACCAGTCATGAAGTCCATCTCGATATGATCAAACTCCCATTCTGGAATAGCAAGAGGTTGGAGGAGACCAGCTGGTCTTTGGTGTTCTGCTTTCACTCTTCTGCAGACATCGCATTCATTCAAGAATTGAGCAATCTCTCGCTTCATTCGAGTCCACCAATATGACTGCTTGAGGTCATGGTACATCTTTGTACTTCCAGGATGAATGGATAGGAGGGAATTGTGTGCCTCATTCATGATGACTTTTCTCAGATCACCTTTTGGAACCACAATTCGATCCTCGAAGAAAATAGTATCTCTGTCATCCAAGCGATAGCACTTGTATTTGGGAATGCCCTTGTCAATACCATGTTTCACCTTCTTCACCATGGTATCCAGGAGTTGTGCCTCACGAATTTGATCTTCCAAAGTAGGAGAGACTATGAGGTTGGCAAGAAAGCCTTGAGGAACAACTTGAAGATTCAGCTTTCGGAAGCCTCACAAAGATCCGGTTGAAACGACTTGAGAATTAGACTGTTGCAATAAGCCTTTCTGCTCAGAGCATCTGCAATCACATTTGCCTTGCCAGGAGTATATTCGATACTCGGATTGTACTCCTGAATCATTTCGACCCATCGAGTTTGCCTGAGGTTAAGGTTGGGTTGAGTGAAGATATACTTGAGGCTCTTGTGATCGGTGAAAATGTCCACTTGCCTTCCCAATAAGAGATGTCTCCATGTTATCAATGCATGGACAACTGCCGCCAACTCAAGATCGTGAGTGGGGTAGTTCTTTTCATTGGGCTTCAACTGACGAGAGGTATAGGCCACAACTTTCTTCTCTTGCATCAACACAGCACCGAGACCTTGAAGGGAAGCATCACAGAAAACTTCGAATGGCTTGGATTCATCAGGAGGAGTCAAAACAGGAGCTGTGACTAGCTTCCCTTTGAGGGTGTTGAAAGCGATGTCACACTCAGGCATCCAGACATACTTGACATGCTTCTGGAGGAGGTTGGAAAGAGGCTTTGCAATCTTAGAGAAGTTCTCAACGAATCTTCGGCAATAACTTGCAAGACCAAGAAAACTACGGAGCTATTTGACATTCTAAGGAGGTTCCCAATTCAGAACTGCAGAAACCTTTGCCGGATTAACAGCAATTCCCTTGGCGGAGATGATGTGGCCAAGATAAAGAACTTCATCAAGCCAGAACTCACATTTGGAAAACTTCGCATAGAATTGATGCTCTCTGAGCTTGTCGAGCACCAATCGCAAATGTTTGGCATGATCCTTCTTATTCTTGGAGAAGACCAAGATATCATCGAGATACACCAGAACAAATTCATTGGTGTAGGGGTTGAAGATAAAGTTCATCATGCGAGAGAACATTGGAGGAGCATTGACAAGGCCGAAAGACATGACAGTATATTCATAAGAACCATAGCTTGTTCTGAATGCTGTCTTGGGAATGTCTTCTTCACGAATGCGAATCTGATGATAACCCATATGAAGGTCAAGCTTGGAGAAGACTTTAGCCCCTTTGAGTTGCTCGAAAAGCTCATTGATGTTGGGAAGTGGGTACTTGTTCTTGATTGTCTTCTTGTTCAATGGACAGTAATCAACACAAAGTCGGTCCGTGCCATCCTTCTTCTGGACAAAAAGAACTCCACAACCCCATGGGGAAGAACTCGGTCTGATCAAACCCAGACGCTCTTGTTCATCGAGCTGCTTCTTCAACTCCTTCAGCTCGTTGGGTCCAAGCTTGTATGGACGCTTGCAAACGGGTTCCATTCCAGGCTCAAGATCAATAACGAACTCGACTGGCCGATGAGGAGGCATACCCGGAAGCTCTTCTGGAAAGACATCTTGGTACTCACAAACGACTGGAATTTGAGAAATAGCATCCAATTCGCCCTTCTCATTGAGAGACAACAACCGAATGGTTTCATCACGAGCGACATAGATGATAACATCCTCAGAAGGGTGTGTCAATTGAATTTGCCTGGCAGCACAATCAAGCTGAGCCTTGTGCTTAGAAAGCCAGTCCATCCCAAGAATAAGATCAATATCAGAGTCACCAAGAACAATAGGAGAAGATAGAAATCTATAGTCGCCCATCTTGATTGTGGTATCCGGAACCACCAAACTGGAGCTCAACCGTTTACCCGGAGAAATGACATCCATGGGTTTACCCAAATGTGACGAAGAGAATTCATGCTTGGCAAAAAACGGTCTTGACATGAAAAAATGCGATGCACCAGTATCAAATAAGACTTTTGCAGGAATATCATTAACAGGAAGATTACCCATTATCACGTCAGAAGAATCCTCTGCCTGAGCTTCATTCATCATGTTCACCTTAGCATGCTTTGGATTATGCTTGACCACTGCATTGCTTGAAGATCTCACAGGAGGAGGAGGAGGAAGGCGCCTTTGATTTAAGCATTTGTTTGCGTAGTGGCCTTTCTGCTGGCACTTGTTGCAAGTCACTTCTGAGAGCGGACGGTGATAAGGAGCATTTGACCTTGGAGCTTGAGACTGAGACTTGTTCTGATAGCTTGGGTTGGATGGGTGGGAAGATCCACGGCCACCTGAGTTCTTCTGTTGGTAAGGCTAACGAAACGGAGGAGGAGGCAGGTAAAACTTCTGCTGCTTAGCTGCCACTTGTGAGGAAGAAGAAGATTGCACTGCATCCCTGATTCTCTTCTTAGAAGCCTCACACTTGAGCTAAGCACCTTCTTGCTTGAGTGCCATATTGTAGAATTGATCAAACTGAGTAGGCTCAATAAGAACGAGAGCTAACTGCAGATCCTCTCTAAGGCCACCTCTGAACTGATAGATCATACTCTTCTCATCTGGAACATCTTGCTTAGCAAAGCGAGCAAGTTTCTGAAACTGCTTGTTGTATTCGTACACTGACATGTTACCTTGCTTGAGATTGCGGAACTCCTCATGCTTGCTCTCAACAACACTGGTAGGAATATGGTGAGCTTTAAAATCCCGACAGAAATCAGTCCAAGTAATCACTCGACCACCTCTGGAATCCTTGTATTGCTGGAACCAATCAGCTGCCTGATCCTTGAGCTGAAAAGAAGCGAACTTGACATAGTCCTCAGGCCTGACATTGCTGCAATCAAAATGCTTGTTGATATCCATGAGCCAATCATCGGTGTTTGTGGCCTCGACACAGTAACTGAAAGACTTCGGCTGATTTGCAAGGAATTGGCTAAGGGTAGGAAACTGAGGCTGATGATTGAACTGCCCTTGACCTTGATTCCCTTGGTTGCCTTGGCCTTGGTTGCGCTCTTGCATGAGCTGGATCATCATCTGAGCATGGGCGTTAGAGGCTGCCATTAAAGCTTGCCATGCCTCCGGAGGCGGAGGTGGAGGTGGAGGGTTCGCCTAACTCCCATCATTGCGATCCGGATTCTGACGCGTTGGCGGAGCCATCCTGAAGAGGGTGACATCCGTTAGCATCTTGATAGACAGATAGACAAGTTGAATCAACGGATAGAAATAGCAACATATAGTCTTCACAATAAACATTCGAACAAGGATGAACGAATGAATTCCAAAGTAAACATCACACGTCCATAAAGGTGAGAAGCCACTTGAATAGAGATTGATGAATGAAATAAACAAGGTACAACTGGAACAAATAAGTGGTAAGGATTACCCAATCACAAACCAAATATCTGCGGGAAGAAATGCTAGAGCTACTTGAATCCCAACTATAAACTCCCGAAACTTTCTAGTTATGCAATCTGGTGTTGGGGATACAGGGGAAGCAAAATATCTCACCCAAACTAACAATCCCTACATCCAGCTATATCCATCTGTCAACACATAACCAAGAAACCTTCGAAGATCATGTACCTCAACCTTCGAAAAGCATCTGTTATACGAGTTATGGCAATACTCCCGAGCTCGCCCCAGTACTGGGTTATCGGGGTTATCTTACCAACAACTGTACAAAAGAGATTTTCGATGTCGGCAAAACTCAGGTATTCCAGAACTGCAACGATAAAATTGTGACGACAACACCTCGGAGCTCAACTCCCCGGGACACTGCCACAACCCCTAAATGTCAGGAGGCACCAAGAACAATGTTCTCGTCACAAAACTATCGAAACGATTCCAAGATACCCTCGTGATCCTAAATTTTTTTTAGTGAAAATTTGAGAAGAGGATAGTCAAAACATCTACGTCAGGAGACCTCACCAGAGCGACGAAGGGACTGAGGAGTAAAAATAATCCTACTCTCCGATATATATAATCCTAAGACTCAAAACATTTTTGTTCTAGACTCAACATCGCCAGCAAACAATCAAGCAGGGGGGCTCCTAAGTCGGGGATGGCTCTGATTACCAACTTGTAACACCCACGATGCGGCTATATCTCCCACGTGTCGAAGCACGACTTGGAGGCATAACCGCATAGTGGTTTTGTCGCAAGAAGGGTCATCTTCACACAATCCCATCTAATGAACAAGAATGGGATAAAGAGAGTTGGCTTACAATCGCCACTTCACACAATACATAATTTAAGATCATACATCATCCAAAATACACTCATAGACCGGCTACGGTCAAGTTCAAATGAAAAGAAGACAACCCCAAATGCTAGATCCCCGATCGTCCCGACTGGGCTCCTCTACTGATCATCTGGAAACGATACATAGTAACGACCAAGGGCCTCATCAAATTCCCACTTCAGCTCAGTTGCGCCATCTGCGCCAGTGTCCTCGGCACCTGCATCTGTTTTGGTAGAATCTGTGAGTCACGAGGACTCAGCAATCTCACACCCGCGAGATCAAGACTATTTAAGCTCATAGGTAGGTAAGAGGTAATATGGTGGAGCTGCAGCAAGCACTAAGCATATATGGTGGCTAACATACGCAAGTGAGAGCGAGAAGAGAAGCAACGCATCGGTCGAGAAACTAGAAGTGATCAAGAAGTGATCCTGAAACTACTTACGTCAAGCATAACACAAACCGTGTTCACTTCCCGGACTCCGCCGAGAAGAGACCATCACGGCTACACACACGGTTGATGCATTTTAAAGAGGTCAAGTGTCAAGTTATCTACAACCGGACATTAACAAATTCCCATCTGCCTCATAACCGCGGGCACGGCTTTCAAAAGATTATATACCCTGCAGGGGTGTCCCAACTCAGCCCATCACAAGCTCTCACGGTCAACAAAGGAATATACCTTCTTCCGGGAAGACCCGATCAGTCTTGGAATCCCGGTTCACAAAACATTTCGACAATGGTAAAACAAGACCAGCAAAGCCGCCCGATGTGCCGACAAATCCCGATAGGAGTCGCACGTATCTCGTTCTCAGGGCACACCAGATGAGTCAAGCTATGAGTAAAACCAACCCTCAAGTTGCC
>NC_057801.1:89952918-89954934 GCF_018294505.1 Triticum aestivum | reverse complement strand
AAAACCCAAGGGAAAAGGGCTTAGGTGGCAAATGGTAAAACCAAGTTTGGGCCTTGCTGGAGGAGTTTTATTCAAAGCGAACTGTTAAGGGGGTCCCATAAATCACCCAACCGTGTAAGGAACGCAAAATCAAGGAATATAACACCGGTATGACGGAAACTAGGGCGGCAAGCATGGAACAAGTCACCAGGCATAAGGCCGAGCCTTCCACCCTTTACCAAGTATATAAGGTGCATTAATCTAAATAGGAGATATTGTGATATCCCAAAATATCCGTGTTCCGACCAGGAACAAACTTCATCTTCACCTGCAACTAACAACGCTATAAGAGGGGCTGAGCAAAAGCGGTGACATAGCCAAACAACGGTTGCTGGGACAGGTTGGTTAGAGGTTTAACATGGCAATAGGGAGGCCTGGTAAACAAAGGCAGGTAGAGCTAACAAAGCGATAGAGCGAGTACTAGCAAGCAAAGATAGAAGTGATATCGAAGGTATGGTCATCTTGCCTGCAAGGTTCTCAGAGTTGTCGAAGGCTTGATCCTCGTAAGCGTTCTCAACAGGTTCCTCATGCATGTACTCGTCTCCCGGCTCTACCCAAAGCAAGAACACAAGCAAAGGAACCACAATAAATCACGGTGCAATGCACAAGCAACATGATGCAATACATGTCATGATATGCGAGATGTGATATGCAATGCATATGCGTGCTTCGGAAGGAAATATGATGAACAAGGCATCAACTTGGCAAACCAAGTATGCCGCTGGAAAGATGAGATGATTTCGGTTGAAATCGATATAAAGATCACCGGATTCGGATGCACGGTTTGCAAATGGCAAGCAAGACAAGTATGGCACAAAGCTGCGATTAACAGCACGATGCTACTTAGCATGCAACAAGAAGCTATGCTACAACACCCCAACATAAAAACAAAACATATGGCAATGATCTACAGGAGATGTTTTACAAAAGAGGAACACTGAGCTACGGCTAAATCACATCATAACATGTTCAAACAAGCATGGAGAAAGTGCAAAAAAATTATCAGGCTGGACATGGCATAAACAGCAGCACGAAGCAATGTTCAGAGCAGGTTATCAACATGCTACAGGAACTTATAATAGCAAAATAAGACATGGCATGAATCTACTCAAAGCATAGATCAAAAGTCCCTTACTGACCATAAGTCAAAAAGGATCAGAAAATATGATGGCACCCACGTAAAGATAGCAAGTTTCGTTAACAGATTTCAGCAAACAAAGCATGGCATTGAAATAAATATGAAGGCACCTTCATGAGCTCGATGCACTCACTACAGAGCATCTCATGATAAACTAAGCATACATCCATCAAGAAGACATGTCATAGAAGCTATACATGGCAAGAAACAACATCATAGCATACCCGGATCAACTACAACAACCTTGGCCAAATTGAATAACATGTAAACAATCTGCCAGGAAACATTTTGAAGCAAAAGTAGAGCACGAAAATGACATGCTAGACTACTCCATAATTGCAACCAGGACCATGGATGGATATAGCAAAACAATGTTTTCAAAACACCCTTACTGAAGTATCTCAAATTATGCAAGGATCTCTCTGTAGCAATATGTTTACATGGCATCAAAATTACAGCAGAACAGGAACTAAGATCAGCATTATCATGAAGCCTAGTTTGCATGCTTGTGCTAGTCACCACATTGACCCCAAAAATACATGGTAAGCACCTCTGTAAAGAAGACATAGCCTAGTTCAAAACACATTTAGACATCACCCTCATAGGATGTACACATCAATCATGGCAAAAATGACAAAAGAGCTCGTTCTGATAAGAATCTGAAACTAACATTATGAAGCCCTCTTCCAATAGCATTTCGGGCATCAAGATGAGCTCAAATGTAAATGATGCAATGGAACGAAATGATGTACTCTTCGAGACGAACAATTTGACATATTACACGCATGAAACGGAGCTATGGATGCGAAGATGTGATGCGATGAAGATGCAACAATTTT
>NC_057801.1:89925293-89952304 GCF_018294505.1 Triticum aestivum | reverse complement strand
CGGGCGGGCCTCGTGCAGGCTGCGCGGGCCGACGGCAGCGGCGGAGGCCGGAGTGCTACGTGGCACGTCGCGGTTGGCTGGGGGCGGAGAGGCGGACGTGTCCGGTGGCGGCGGGGACGAATCTGCTAGGGTTTGCCCGTGAAATTCGGGGGAGGGATCTATATATAGAGGTAGAGGGAGCTAGGAGTGTCCAAATGGGGTGCGGTTTTCGCCCACACGATCGTGATCGAACGACCGAGAGCATGGAGGGGAGTTAGATGGGTTATTGGGCTGTTTTGGAGGGGTGTTGGGCTGCAACACAAAAGAGGCCTTTGCGGGAGTGCGGTTAACCGTTGGAGTACCAAACGAGCTCCAAATGACCCGAAACTTGACAGGTGGTCTACCGGTGCTATACCAGGGCCACTTGGCAAGGCTCGGTCCATTCCGAGAATGTTCAACACCCGCACACGAAAATAGACAAGAGGGGTGCGCCGGTGCATGTGGGAGTGTCGGATTGCGAAACGGATAACGGGGAAAATGCTCGGATGCATGAGACGAACACGTATGCAAATGAGATGCACATGATGACATGATATGATATGCATGACATGAATAAAATGCAAAACAAAAGACAAAACCGAACCACGGAGGGAATATCATATCACATAGCCGAAAATGGCAAGAGTTGGAGTTACAAAGATGGAAAGTTACATCCGGGGTGTTACATGCGGTGTGAGGCTGCCGTCGCTGCAGGGCCTGGCCAGCGGTGGGAATAGTAGGGGGTGTTGAGGCCTCCGCGACAGCACAGCCGGCCACGGGAGGCAGGAGCATGCGGCACGACCGGTGCTGCTTTGGGCGGCTGGAGCAAGAAGACCAGAGGTTGAAGAAGCACCACACCCGTTGGATGGATATCGTACGATCACTGCAGCTAGAATCGTTTATATTGAGTAAGTTGACAAAGCCCTTGGTTTTTTTGAGCAAAGACAAAGCCCTTGGTACGCGTCAACTTAGTAGGCCCACAACTCGGATTTGGCAGAGAACATATAGCCCATTTGTGATTTGTAAGAATGTACAACCCATCTTTTAATTCTAATGGAATTTACTACACCCCATTTACAGTTTGTTAAAAGTACAGCCCAACTTCTAGCTAGGACAACGATTAATAATTTCAAACAACCGCTCAAAACAGAATTAAAAAAAATTCCTATATTTTGATGGGATCCGAAATATTTTTATCCAAAATTTCTAGTCAGGTTAAATATAATTTCAAAATAAAGTTGTATTACATTAAAATCCAACAAAATATTGCGCGCGTAACAAGTAATGAAATTAAAATTTTCAAATTCCAAAAACAATATATTTTTTAAACTAATTACATGTTTGGTGCATAGTTACTGCCCAGTTATTATAATTACATCCCATTTATTATTTCTTAAAGTCCATTTTCTTGTTAAGCCTAATGCATAGCTCCTAGGAAAGTTTGCAGGCCAGCGGGGCGGAGAATAACAAGTTGACCCGGATATTGTGTACAACTGTCGGCCCAGTTGCATTGCTGATGTTGAAAAAAAGGCCTATGTAGTACAATACAACGTAACATGGTTACTCAGCCCACATTCAGCGACGCCGGAAAGGCCCAAAGAAGGCTTCTGTACAACTTTTTGAAGTCACTGAGCTTAATTAATAACTTAAGAAAAAAGTTAGATTACAGTGGAACCTAATTAAAAGCTGTCACGAGCTAATAAATAATTCAACGGGTCCCACTTGTGCGTGTGCGCGCGCGCTTGTGTGTGTGTGAGAGAGATAGAGACCCATCGGTCGATGCTCGTAAATACATCTTTCAGCCATATGCATTGCTGATGCTCAGTAAAAACTTATATAGTTGACACAATCATATAGAACATCATAGCACACTAAACTTGTATACAAAAATTTCACGCAGGTGGCACAATCTGGATGGAAGCAGTGGATCGCTACGGGAAGGGCTATGTTGAAACCAACGAAGTCGTACATAACGGTTCATCGTCTTTATCAATGACGGGGAAATATCTTGAATGTTGTGCAATGAAAACAGACAGACAACACAATAAGTTCTGCTAGCACATTAAGTTGACGTACAACCCTTTCTAAAAAAAGTTCAGGTACAAAATTAGAACAGGTCACAATCAAATGTACTGGCATATCAGCGCTTCACACGCATAGCTCGGATTTAACTACTATCTGACAAGATTCAGTTGTTACCTCAAATTAGAGCACATCTAGGCAGCCAGCCCTGCCTCTTCTCCAAAAGAAGCAGTGGCCTCCGCCGTGCGATGGAGTAGGCCCTGTGCCATCCATTGTTCCGAGCAACACGGGAAAGTCTGACGTTGACTCTTGTAATGGATGTCGTCGACGGACCCTAGCACCAGCGGCGGCGGCAGGATTTCGATTGATGGATTGACCACTTCTTTGACATGCACGAACACTCGATACACGTACATCCCTAACATGGTCCGCGGTGGCCTTGGTGGCGACGAATAGTAAAACCCCGGTTCCTCCACCAGTATCTCAACACTAATCACCTTCGGTATGGTGGACAACTTCTTCATCCATGCCATAACCGTCAGGGCCCAACTGTCTGGAGGAACAAACATACTTACGAGCTCACCTCCAAGGTCGTTGATAAGCTCGTTCATGGACTCACTGTTCCAAGCACGTCGAGGCATGCCGTGGAAGGCAAGCTTTGTTAAAAACTCAAGCTCATAGGGCACCGAGCCCCATCCTGGGTGCCACCGATCAAAGCTCACCAGCGCGCCATTGCAGAACAAACGCCGGGAAGATTTGAACACATGACTGCAGTCGAAAGTTGTCCGGAACCTGACGAAGAAATCAGCCAGTGGCAGGCAGACTTCGACGAGCAAGTCACTTATTTGGATGCCGTGTGCAATGCCAAGAGCTTTGACAAGGTCGTCCGGCGAGACGGGAGGCCGGTCGCCGTGGATGGTTACCATTAGCACTTTGCCGGCAAACTAGTCGTCAAGCGCCGCCATGCCACTGTTGAGCGACAACACGCACCGACCGAAGGCAGGACAGACCTCAGGATCTCCGGCTCAGAGATCCGCGTTGACCGGTGACATGATAGTGCGCTTGAGTACAGGGAGTACAGGAGGGGGATTTGGGGAAACTGGAGTAGGAATCGAGATTCCAGAGGTGGGGGAGGGGCGGGAGGCTGGGGATGAAAAGGTAGTATGAATTTCGAGCACGCGCCAATATGCTCTCGGCATGCAAGCGCACGAAAACACCGGTGGCGCCCACATGTCGGCCTAAGAGTCCTTATTCTTTCTTTTTTGGAGAGCCCGACCTTTTTTTTCAGGATCTTTTGAGAGCCCGACCTGAGAGTCATAATTGACCCGTTTGGCATTGCGTTACTACTCGGCCCATATTCAACGACACCTCACTGGCCCAAACAAGTGTACATCATCAAAAAGACACTGAGCTCAAATTATATAACTTGAAAAAAGGAGATATACTCTGAACACTGGAGAATGGTGATGCCCTCATTTAGCCCACCAGTAGTTCGAGACAATAAACAGTTCGAAACAACGATATATACAACATTCAAACACTGACTAGTGACTACTACTGACATAAACAACAAGACATGATAGTTCATAAGAAGTCTTGCTACACCACCAAAACGCACCCATCTGCAGCGCTCAGACTCTCGTGATCCAGACGAGAATGACATTCTAAACAGAAGCAACTATTACATAGTAAGAGTGACATAGACGAGGATGACCAAATGACAAGGAATATGCATAACAAAAGAAAGAACTACCCATCCAGAACCAGCAGCAAATACAACAAAGTCATTCGAAGAGATGATCCAACACCATCATAATTTGTAGCCCTGCTTCAATGACTAGTGATCCGGAGACACCAGTACTCCACCCTTTTGATGCAACAGCCCAATTACCTATCAACCTGAAGGCTTGAACCACATCACTGCCTGTCGTAATTGAGACATCCAAGGATCAAAGTTAATCCGGATGCCTTTGTCATTCTCACCTTCTTTTGGCTGCAGGCTGTATCGTTGACAATCAAGGGAGTTTGCTCCTGAACTCCTAGGGCTCGTCGTGTAGACACAGTTTTCCATAGCAAACAGAGCCTCTCTGCCATCAAGGTCCTTGCCAACGGTGATCTCCTGGTTAATCGGATAATTGAGTCTGAGAAACAGAGAGTGTGAACCAAGGCTGTTTACCCGCCTCCAACTAAAAAAATCCTAAAGGCCCCAACAAGCTGGTATCCTGCTCATAGACGTAACAACCACTGTCCGGATACTCACGTATTACACGGTGCTTGTATATAGTGGGTTTTTTGCAATATAACTTTTCCGGTTCATGTGTCCGAATGATCATCAGTCTTTTGCCGTCGTCTGATCGAGCGAGGAACCAGTTGTGATTCCCTGTTTTTGGCAAAGGTGGTGTGATTACAAAGGGCAGTAACTATAGGGACACTGCATCATCTCAAAAAGGACATGCATTGTTAATGTAAGATCAACATTGTTCAGAGTATGAGTAGGATAATGCAAGAAACAACATTGATATGTCCCTGTTGGAACTGGGAGGAAAATACAGGGAAATGTATACTGGGTTCGAAAATATAGAAGTGCCATGCATGGTTATACTCATGTTATCTCGCAATCGATTCTTCACAGGAAACTACCATGTCATGCATGTTATGTAATCATGTTCTGTCCTCACAAACAAATTCTTCAAGGTAACTAATAGACCATGCATTGTTATATACTCGTGTTCTGTGGGCAAAAAAATTGTGAGGATATTATTCTAGCCATTGATTGCTGAAGGGCAAATATAGGCATGTACACATGGTAAGCATTGCAGGATTTCAGTACTTCCAAATATGGAGTTCTCCATATGCACATTTACTTCCCTAATGTATGGTTAGATGAAACCAACAATGTGGTGCATGTTTCTACATCATGAAAATGAGGAAACTAACATGGCCATTTGATACACACTCATATTTAGTAGTAGTATATAGATTACTGTAAAATAAGGATAATATCCATATATTGCTAACCGTTTGATTATTCAGGGTACAAATTGGCTGTAATGACATGGTCACAATCGCATGAATTAACTCATTCCAAATATAGCTGATTTACGGTGTCTCTAATACATTGCCATAGTTCTACTCAAATTCTGCTCAAACAGGGATATGCCAATCATCACAAAAAGTTCAAGCAGTGTCATGGCATCATCATTAACATGAGACGGAAACAACTTACACGCGCCATCCCAGCAATACATGGTGCCATCTACTTTGTCGATCGCGTAGATGATGCCATTGTGTTCAATAGCATCATAGAACTGTGTATTAGCTTTGACGATGATCCACTGCGAGCTGGGTTCTCTCTAGCTAAATAAGGCACCGGCGTAAAGATAGGCGAGTCCACGGTCGAACAAGGCAATTAGCTTGAAGTCTGCGTAATTCGCATGTCATGTGGGCACTTGCCAGATTACAATCTTCTGCAAAACAAGGTCCGTCCAACTAACATGGTAATCTAGATGACTTGGACCGCGATGGTAATACTCTATATAATCCAATGGAGGAAGGATAATCTCATGGGAGGTCTGGAAGTTCACGAGCACCAACTTTTTACCGCCTTCTCTGAAGGCAGCCATCCAGTGGGAGTTCATGCTGACCCAATACATACCTGCCAAGAAGTTTCGGGCGATGGTGATCGGATCGATGTCGAGGGAAATGATGTACGGCAACCCACTACATACCTGCAAAGAAGTTTCGGCTAATGGAGATCGGATTGAAGTCGAGGGGCATCATGTATGCCTCCGTATCAAGGTGAGCCAATCTCGCAAGACCAGATAGCAGCAAGCAGGGTGTCTTGAAAAGATTAGGCCTCGCTTTAACGATGGCCGTGTGCATGTCCCTCGAGCATGCAGCCAGCCGCAGGGTGCTCAACATATCCATACACGAACAACAGAGGTCGAGGATGTCACTGGGGAGATTGCTCCAATCGCGGCTCATATGGATGCTGCGCGGTTCGCGTTCAGCCATGGTGGAGTTTGGAAGGTGGGGGTTTTGGTGGGCTTGATTTACGAGGGAGAAGGCTGTCGGTGCTGGAGCTGCTAGTGAGGGAATAGTGGTACTGGGGGAGGCGAGTGAGGCGACGGTACACTGGGGCATAGTGAGATGGAGACGGAGACGGAGAAGGAGATGGAGTGGTGCTATGGGAGCGGAGAGGGAGACGAGGCGAGGCGCCAATGTGCTGTACAACGGTGGTGACAGACTGCACAGTGCACAGGGTGAGGCTGACTTTGGTAGCCCGAACACGCCGCCTGGACTAGTGTCAGGCGCAGGGTGTTGTCACTTCACTGTGAGGACCGGATGAATAGTATTTTGACCATCAAGTGTACCACAGTTGTACTACTACTACTACTACTAGTAGGAACATGAGTACTCCAGTATTGTATAGCGGAAATAGGTCTCCCGTGCTAGCATGCCTGTTCACTTCATCGTTCAGGTATCATCCATATTGTGAGAAGAACCAAATTCTCGTGCATGCCCAATCAATGCCCTTCCGCGATGCATGCAGTGGTTGTTCTGGTGCATCAAGGACGGCATGCAGATCGTTCCACACTTGAGAAGAGGAAAAATGGAAAGGTAGAACGCGGCAACAGAGGAAGAGAATGCTGACTAACGAGGCTGGGAGGGGATCGAGCAGGAAGTTAATGCTCCACGCCTAAAGGTTTTGGGAAAACCTGATTTTCATAAGGTGACTTATACTCACCTAAATGGAGGGAGTATTCCATAACCAGAGAATGTTGTGTCTCCCACTCACGCGCTCAAAAAGAAGAAGCTACGACACATTTTTTTATCTGTTTGCATAGGTCCCACCTATCAGGAAGGATGGGCACGTACACGAACAAGTACGACTCATCAGTCTACCCGCATATCCTTTTCGTTTAGTCTACCTAGCCGTCTAATCAACTGCCTGCACGCCACTTCTCCCATTTACTTCTCCATCGGGAACCAATTCTCCTCGGCTTCTTCACCTCCCCTTCGTCTTCATTTGCATCCAAACCCCACTACGTTCACATTGTGTTAACCTCTTTAAATAATCATCTACTACTTTAGTTAGACTAGCCATCTAATCCTAATTCTCCAAACCATAGCCCTCCGTTCCAGCGGTTCCAAATGGCGAAAGAGAACGGGATGCAGGTTTTTAGCGTGCAACATGTCCTCATCGAAGGATCGATGCACATAGTTGCCACCGTCACCATCCACCCAAGGGTTGTTCGGCAGTGGATCAACAACGTATCCAACTCCCTCGAAAAGGTAGAGACGAGGGTCATCGGTCTCGACGCAGAGTACATGGAGGATGCCCCTGGGAAGATCCAGAGCGCCGCCGTCCTTCAGCCGTGCCTCGAAGATGATGTTTTGGTGTACCACATCATACACTCGCCCTCCATACCAGGTGAGCTTCACGATTTTTTGTCTCGGGAGGACGTATACTCTTGTGGGGCAGCCATCAAAGGGGACAAACAGAAGCTGGAGCCGTACAACCTTGATTTGAAAATCATCCCTGACCTACAAACCAGAATCAAAATTCCTGTAGAAGATTGTGATAAACAGACACCATCCCTATTCGACGTAGAAAAATTGTGCTCGGTACAAATCTTCAGAAGGGTGACAAGATGGTGGCATTAAGGTCGTCTGGATGGGAGAATTATCCCTTGACGTACGAGCGGATAAAATATGCTGCCCTCGATGCCCGTGTGAGTTTTGAGATAGCTGCAAGGTCCAAAGAGCTTTTTGCGAAGCCGTCTCCCACGGAGAATGAGAAGAAGAAGAAGAAGAAGAAGAAGAAGAAGAAGAAGAAGAAGAAGAAGAAGAAGAAGAAGAAGAAGAAGAAGAAGAAAAGGCTACACCAGCAGGAGGGCATTATGGATGGATGAAATATTTCCTCTATTGTAAAAAAATATTCCCTCTCGGTGTATATTGATATAGATGGACTATTTCGATGGTGTCCATGTATTTGGAACAGAGTAGTAGCGTGGGTCCGCTTGACTATAAGGAACTATTTATCCGCATATATAGCTTTCTCTGCTACTCCTTCCAGTGATCGGTATGCAGTGCATGTGTCCGTAGACATGACAACGTGTCCATGGAAGTTCAACTACGGCGACCATCACATTTCATCTCGCGATTCCCATGATGCCTCTCCAACCCATGGCACCATGCCCCCGACATGCGCCTCACCCCTCTCGGCCACACCGCCCCTCTGCCTTTGTGTGCATGACATGTGGGCGACCTAAAATGTGGCGAGCATCAAGTTTCTACCACAGCCACACCTGCTTTCCACGATGCCGCTCGAACCCATGACACCACATGTCCCCGACCTGCGGCTCACCCCTCTTGGCCCCACTGCCCCTCTGCCTTCGGGAGCATTACATGTGGACCAGTCACCTATCGGGTCCACATGTTATTGACTGAAAGGCACTGAAGCTCAGTCCCGACGGCCCAAAGAGGGAAATGTAACTCCTGCGCCAGGGCTTGTGGTGCTCCCGCAGCACGAACTCGTGCCAAACTCGAGATTTGTTTCTTTACTATACATGCACGCAATGATTTAATGGACATTGTAATCTCAACATGTGATGGGGAGCTCTAAATTTGAATTTGAAACTTATAAAACGAAAAGATTCAAAACAAATAAACTGGGAGAAAGGGAGTATATCGTAGGATGTGTCCCATACAAAATAAGTCCTTTGGTTTGTCACCCCGAAGATGCGGTTAGAAAGGAGCACAGCGTCTTCCTACTCGTACGACAACAAATCGGCCACAGACAACATGGTCCGCCTTTGACCGCCATGTGCAAGGTTCCTGCTATCTTATTCAATCTCACCGTGGTTCCATCGTACCAATTCATGCGGTGGCCCATTGCATGGCTGATCCCAATGCTGGACAAAGGTTCTACGGGAACGGTGTCACCGTTGTAAATGTTGTGCAAATTGATGTTGGTACCCTCCCATACATATGCAAGACAATCTCCACTCGAAAGGAGCCTAACCTGTGAAACAGTGGGCAGGGGGAGAATTTGGAATTGGACACGGAAGTAGTCTTTAGAATACATTTACTACATGATCAAACTCATCTTACCTGCTCATCGAAGGAAATCTGGGTGCCCCTCAACGTCGGCATCTCAAGGGGCGTCAACTTGCAACTACGACCACGCCGCACTGGAGAGACCCCCAAGGAAACATCCTCGTGCGTTCCACGGAACATCAAGATGCATTTGTATGAGTAGTTTATCTTGTGAGAGAAAAGGATGAACTAGGGAAGGCCTCCAGAGATAGAGATGGACACTACTACTACCAATGTGCTGGCCCGTGCGTTGCAATGGATCCAAAGTAGTAGAATAATACTTTTTCATGTGCTTGAAATATAAACACTCTAGTTTTGATATACATGTGTCAGCAGACATGACAACTTGTCCATGGAAGTTGAACCACGGCGACCATCACGTTTCTTGTTTCTACCACTCCCACACCCACACGCGATTCCCACAATGCCGCTCCAACCCACGGCACGACGTCCCCCGACGTGGACATGGGTCCTCTGACGTGGCTATAACTGCTTTGCCCTGCCTTTCCTTCGCTGACAGGTGGGACCCACGCTTATGGGTCCCATATGTTAGTGATAGAATGGTAGGATTGTTCGCGTCAGGGGATCCTCATCCCCCCGACGTGCCCCTCATCCCTCTCGGCCCCACCGCTCCTCTGCCCTTGTGTGCATGACATGTGGGCCAGCTGAACTACGGCGACCATCAACTTTCTACCACAGACACACTTGATTGGACGCGGTTTGCCTGCTCCTCTGCTGTGCTCCGATCCGTACTCCCGCAGCATCTAATCCTCAGCTGGAGTACTTAGGCTGGTCATAGTGGGGAGTAACTTGGACTAGTAACATGCATATGTTACTAGTCTATGTTACTACCTCTATAGTGCATAGTATCATAGATTAGTATCATAGGTGGTCTCATTTATTGCCATGCATGACACATAGTAGCATCGCATTTATTATGTTACGGTATCTACCTATGTTACTATAATCATCTCTCTCTTCTTTAATTGCCTGCCACATAAGCATGTTTGCGAGTCCCAAGTGCATGATACTACTTATGTTACCCCCACTATGGCTAACCTTATGTCCTACAGGTAGTACCTGCCAGTGTGGCCATCTACGCCTCGTAACGCCCCGACACCCAGCTATGGCACCCTCGCCACGACCACGCCACCATCGGCCGGTTCATCTCGAACAAGTGAGTCGCGAACCACGCCACCACCATGAGAATGACATGTGGGCCAGCCACATTTAAGGTCCGCATGTCATTGACTCATAGGCCAGGCACTAAGCCACTGAAGTTCGGTCCCGTGGGCCCCGAGAGGGAAATGTAACTCCTGCGGCAGGCCTTATGGTGCTCCCGTGGTATGAGCTCGTGCCAAAATTGGAGTTTGTTTCTTACTACTACCAACTAGTACTAGTAAGGTACACGTGCATTGCATGCATGAGATTCTGGTGGTTTGTGCATTATGCTTCTACATGTGGAGTTTTCTGGATTCTAACATGTGGCAAAATCTGGTGGAATGTAAGGTTAGGCAAGTTTGATTAACTTAGGTGAGTGTTTGGTTCAAGCCACACTAAGGCCCCACATGACATACACACAAAAAATGTGGCAAGATTCCCTTAGGCTTGCCAACTTGTGGCTCTCATTTTGAAGAACTAATAACTTTGCCTAAGCTTAGTTGTGGCAAAGTTAGTCATGAATTAAGGGGCTGTTTGGTTCCTAGCCACACCTTGCCACACTTTGCCACACCTAACCTTAGGCAAGTTTGACCAAGTTAGGTAGGTGTTTGGTTCTAGCCACACCTAAGGCAAGGATATTTTTATGAGCAGTGAGCCCCACATGTCATAGACATAAAAAGTGTGGCAAGATTCCGTTAGGCAAGCCAAAGTGAGGCTAACAATTTGAGCAACTCAACTAAGGCAAGTGTGGAAAAAATCATGTGGGAATATATGGCAACGATAGTCACAATCCAAACAACCCCTAAGTTCAACCATGGAGTCTTCTAGATTATACATGTGGCAGAATCTGGTGGATGATATCCAACGGCCAGTAGTGCTCGGATTTGCCATCTTTGTACCGTCGGATTGGTTTCATCCAACGACCAACTTTCAAAGTTTTTCACACACTATATAGGGGGTATAGACATAGATGAGACATAGATGTGCCGGTCCATTGCAATGGATCCAAAGTATATCTATTTAGTGGAGTGCACTCTAAACACATTATCTATTATTTTTCTCTAACCTTTCGTAGCCATGCAACCAAGCCACATAAGCTTCATGGGTGCCCCCCACATAATATTATTCATACTACGTTGATTAAAAAAAAGATAAATCACCCAAAACAAGATCTTCCCATTTTTTGTTCCTACGATGTTGTGCCGTGCACGTACCTACTAGTTGTATAGTGGTAGTACTAGTAATATAGTTAGGAGTACAAACTTGGTACTAGTAGGAGTAGTACTAGTACGGAATGCTCCTACTCTATCAATGAGACCCATCTGACACCAAATTTCTTGGCTTCCGTGCTACAGCTAGATCTTCCCCTCGTTTCTGTTTTCCTAACCCGGCGGCGGGCGGGGTGTCAGTTTGCTCAACGGCGGTCCCACATGAAAGTGAAAATGCTAGGCAACACGCCTTCCCTAAGCTATGTGTCGTGCCGGACGGGCTGTGGAGTACTCCAATTCCCGGGCGTGTGGGGGTGCGACGCGAACGCGGCAGGCCTTTTCCTTTTACTAGCAATGTGCCCGTGCGTTGCGACGGATCCAAAGTAGTAGAATAGTAGTATTTGTTCACAAACTTGAAAGAAATCACTATTGTTTTGATATACTCCTAATATATTACTCCCTCCGTACCTAAATATTTGTCTTTTTTGAGATTTCAAATGGACTATCACATACGGATTATATAGACATATTCTAGTGTTTCTAGCAAGATGCCCGTGCGCTGCACGAAGTTGATGGAAAAGGTAAGCACAACTTATAAATTGATGGATGGAGTACTAGTTACAGTGATGCATATAATTAAGCAAATGGATCGCACATGTCGGTATTGACTGGAACAAGAATGCAACAACACAATAAGAATTAAGGCCACGATGATGCGATCGCAGTGGTGGTTACAGAAGGCAAGAAGAAAGATGGATCCATGAACATACGATGTACTCCTCCTCAACTTAGTGCGCCGGGCCACCGACCGGCGGCTAAGGAGCGGCGGCTTTTGTGGCGAGGTCGAGGTGCTTCTCAGCAAAGGCATCCAAGGCTTCCAGCCGGTTGAGGAAGGCCAACGTCGTAGCGTGCTCACTGGCCTTGTAGATTCCTATGTACACAATTTGCTTGTACACGTGGATGTGTAGGTCGATGAATTCTTGTAGGGCGAGGCGGGCAGTATGCTTTTAATGACTTGAGACTATCAAACATGACATGCAGTGGTCAGTTTGTTGCACAAGAATAAATACAACCCACGTCAGCACACACACATCACATCCCAATGGCTATAAAAGATGAATGAGACCAAATTATATCTCATCTAGATGAGTTCTAGCAAAACTGTATTAATAATACTTAGTACTCCCGCGCCATGTACCATATATTAGTATCATGTAGTACTTTATTTATTGCCATGTATGACACATAGTACTCAACTCTCTCTCTTTCTTCATTTAATTCTATGACACCTCATCAAAATTGCTAAGGCTAGTACCATTACAACCAGCCTTAGCAAATACTCCCTAAACATTAAGTTCTCTTGTTTTCCTCTCCACCTTGGTCACCTAGATGGAGGGAGTATACTGCGCGGGCTTTTCCTGCGCGGTAGGAGGCGGGGCAGTTCTGCCTAGTCGGTTCGACAGAGACGCGAGAAGATGAGGGAGTAGGCTGCTGCAAACATAGGGCTGTGTGATTTGACATCGAGTTACTGCTGGACAGGTGGGGCCTCGTGATTTGACTTGCCATTATCATTTTAACTGCGGCGCTACGACCGGCGCGAGTCTCCCGATTCCTGACCACCTCCATATAGGTGCCTCTCCCAATGCTCCACCATGTAGACTGTAGTAGAGGCTGGCTCTTGCATGAGAGCCCACTTCTCCACTTTTTCCTTGCCTCTCTTTCCTCCACATATGCAAAAATGCCATGTAAAGCGCACTGTTGTACTTAGGTTGGTCGTAATGGAGTGTATCGTATACTAGTATCATGCATATGATACTTTTGTATGATACTAAATCCGTAATGCATAGTATCATGTGTTGGTATCATAGGATAGTTTATTTATTGTCATGCATGACACATAGTAGCACATCATTTTAGATGATACTACAGTATCATATTATGATACTCAACTCTCTCTTTTCTTCATTTAATTCGACGTCACCTCATCAAGATTGCATAGTTGGCATGCATGATACTACTCCCATTACAAGCAGCCTTACTTGCTCCTACATGTGCTAAGCTTGCCACATATGCATAAAGTCTGATGTGGCAAGTTAATCAAGAAGAGAGAGAGAATAGTTTGGTGACCCAAGGAAGAAACGGTGCTAAGCGCGTGTACCTAGGTGAAAAGACAATTTTGAGTCTATAGCTAATTAAATGAAGCAAACTTAGCAACACCATTTCATTGGATTAGGTCACTCCTTGGCAAATGCAATAAATACTAGTACTCCTTGTGTCCTAGTGTCAAAAACATTCTTATATTATGGGACGGAGGGAGTACAAAGAAAGAGATAGAGAGGAGTAAAAAATAAATACACTTATAGCCAACCTTATAGCTAACCTTGTTGTAGTATGAGTGACTAAGTGATGACTATGTATGACATGCCAACATCAGATAGCCTAACACACCGTGTTAAATCTCCAAGGGCGCGACCGCGCGAGCGATGCGACGGTCGTGGTAGGCGCGACCATGATACGGGCTGCTGGCAGCCCTTGGATCTGAGATCAAACGGTCGCATGCTAAGTTGCTGAAAATTTGCAGAATAACCCTCCAGGATAGAATATTCACCCATAGGTCTAGAATCATGCCATGCAACCGTTCAATATCAGATCCAAGGGCTCTCGGAAGCCCGTATCATGGGAGAATGGAAAGCCACTACCCTGCCGTTCGCACGCTGGTAGTTCGCTCCTACTCGTCCCCGCACGTCCTTCAATACTACAGCGGTTTGCTCCTAGTCGTCCCGTCCATTCACATTACGGCAGTTCCACTAATCCTAACCCTCCTCCGAAATCCATGGCGTCCCAAATCTCCACGACCGTCAGTGAGTACAAGGTTAGAACCATCACCGGCGATGAGTTCGACGTCATCTACACCCGTTCTTCCGCGACGGTGAAAGGATGCCTTTCTCGCTTCAGACGCATGTTCGAAGACTCAGATGATGAGCGGGTCGCTGGGATAGATGTTGAGTACACCACAATCCTGGGGAGAGAGAAGGATCTAAAGGACGAAGAGAGGAAGAAGCCCGCTATGTTCCAGGTTTGCGTGCATGACTTATGCTTGGTCTACCACATATGCCATGCCGATGTTGAATGCCTGGATTTTAAGGACTTACTCGAGAGAAACCTAGTCAAATTTGTTACTGTAGACTTTGGTAACGACAAAGAAGTCCTGGGTCGGATAGGCCTTGTTGTAGGAAACACCTTCAACCTCCAGAAGAATCGACTAGTGTCCTCTCGTCAGCCTTCAATGCTGACCCTGGCAGGAGCCATTGTTCATCCTTCGTACAGTAAACTAGAGAAACCTCCATACACATTTCACCGTTATGCATGGCAGTAGAATGTACTAGATATAGACCACATCCACTATGCTGCAATGGATGGCTACCTTTGTTTCAATATCTACAAGGGTTGGATGAAGAGCAAGAGCCAAGTGTGCAGTTCAAGCAAAGAAGTATGGGACAAGAGGAAGAGGGACAAGGACGAAGTCGAGGACGTGGACGAGGACTCCGAGTAAGGTGGCAGTGTCATTGCTCATGGTGGTTCTAATGCCGTGTCTCCGGAATAGTTGCAAAGTTTAATTTCAGGTGTGCTTAATTTAATTTGAGGGGTGTGTTGTGCTGAGCCCCCAACAGAACTATGTTATGTTTCTTCTCATTACTTTAACTCTTCAATACGTACATACTAGTATTTCTTGCATTTCATCTTTTAGTTGGTATAGTACTACCACTCGTTTCTTCACATTATATACGTACAATATATATGGCCAACATCATATAGCCAGTAGTTTAGTTGTCAAAAAATTTCAGGGTGCTTAGTTTTGTCAAAGAATTCTAGGATGCTTAGTTTTATTTGAGGGGTGGGTTGTGCTGGACACCATTATTGTGACTAGCCTTTTTAATAGTACTATATGCATAATTTGGCGACGAGCGCTCTCCATATGTACCACCTTTTTTTTAATTTCAAGTTTTGCTCCATGGCGCAATCCATCGATACTACTGCTGTACAAAAGTATACATTTTTTAAAAGTCTAGAGGGCGGGGCAGTCTAGCTCGGTTGGTTTCACGAGAGGCGAGGGCCTTTGTGATTTGACGGCTCATTACTGCTGTCAAATCGAATAGTACTGCGCCGCCCGCTGCACGCCCGACGCCTCTATTAAACCCCTCCGTTAAACCCGCATGCAAACCGAGAATCCTACTCCGGCCACATGTCCATTCATGAGCGGGCCGGAATTAAACGCAACACCGGCGAGCTCCTCCCGTCCGCCCTCAGTTTAAACGAGGCCAGACGCCGGCCAAGCTCCTACCGTCCGCCCTCTATTTACACGAGGCCAGACAGACAGTGGGCAAGAATCGCACCCCTTCGCCGCTCTCCCATCTCCTCCTTCACCATTTTATCCACTCTTCCGATGGTTTACGATGAGCCGTTCTCCAGCATATTACTCGGCTGGGTGGCCCGCCGAGCCCTCCGAATACGGGCGAGGCCGCTCGATGCTTCACCGACCTTGCTTGGCCCAACGGAGCCAGTTGCCACCCCAAGTAGGCGCGTGGTTCAGCAACTCGCCGCTCCAGTTCAGCTCGATGAGGAGTGGCGAGTTGCTCCACACCGGCACGGCTGCGAGCATGCCGGTACGGGCACCATCGCTGCCGCGTCGTACCGCGCCACCAGTGTCTGCGGTGGCCGCGCCTCCCGTGTCTGTGGGTGCGCCTCCCATGCCTGCGGCAGCGCCATGCAGGCAGAGACAGAAGCCGGGTGCATGGAGAGCGATGAGTCGGTGGCCAGCTTCTCCGTGTCCGCTGCCATCATCAAGGAGAAGTAGAACACGGGAGGCCGCTGCCACTTGAGACCCATGAAGGCCACCACCGAGGCGACGACCGCGGATTCAGGTGGTTTCTTTGCTGCTTCATCTCTTCCGAGGACCTTCGTCGACCCCGCAAGTGTCTGACGGACATGAGGAAGACAAAGGGATCCGCAGACGGCCATTTAGAACTAAAATAAGTCTAGATACATCCATTTCTAGGACAAGTATTTCCGGACGGAGGGAGTATTAATTATACAAGAGAGCCGGATTGGCACCTCTTAGTTCATGTAAATGTAATGAAATCCATCATGTTTATATGAAGATCCGGCTTTTTACACGAAATCCTTCATGCTTATATGAAATCAGTCCTTGTTTGCACGAATTTCATCTGGTTGGTTAGAGTTGTAAAAATGTATGCCGCTGGCGTTTGATGTCGTCCTCCGCGGAAGGAAGCAGGAGGAAATTTGCGGACTGCCGTTGGAGATGCTCTTTATGATGGAAATAATAGAGTGACATCCAATCCATTTGAGTTAATTGCCTGTATTATTGTCCCTCTATAAAAAGTTAATTGCATGTACAGTGTACACGTGACTTGCAGGGTGGCTACAACTTCGTACAGAAAGTTAAAAAGAAACAAGTCCATCCTTAATCTTGTATTCTAAGTACTCTGTGGGTTCCACTGTCAGTATAGTAGCGAAAGAAGTATATATTAAATAAGTAGAGTAATATATAATATAAAAATCTAAAATTAAAAGATAGAATTCGAACTCATGTCATCGCGTTGCGAGCATCCAGCGCTAACCAACCCAGCACATTTTTGTTGTAGACCATGCTGGAGATATATCTCCATGTCTACTCTTATATATACTCCATTCGTTCCTAAATATTTGTCTTTTTTAGATTTCAAATGGACTACCACATACGGATGTGTATGTAGACATATTTTAGAGTGTAGATTCACTCATTTTGCTCCATATGTCTTTTCAGGAAGGGGTCAGATTTGTCCTTGATTTATTTATGAGGTATCTAGATGGCACTGCACTGCCAAGAAAAGAGGGTAATATCAAAATTATGGACTACTTTTTTGAGTATGTTGGTAAGGTCCGGTCATAGTCACTTGTTGAAATCTCTAAAAAGACAAATACTCCCTTCGTTTGGAAATACTTGTCATCAAAATGGATAAAAGGAAATGTATCTAGACGTATTTTAGTTTTAGATACATCTCTTTTTATCCATTTTGATGACAAGTATTTTCGGACGGAGGGAGTAGAAAACAGAGTTGGTGATGATGGTGTGCGTGCCATCCTGCAATATAGGCTGTCGGATTTATATCTAACGGATAGGAAATAAACTATGGCAATTTTGCAAAAATATACCCACACGTCTCTCCACGTTCGCAAATAAGGCCTTCCCTCGTTCATCCTTTTCTCTCACAAGATAAACTACCCATACAAATGCATCTTGATGTTCCGTGCAACGCACGGGCAGCTAGCTAATTTCATTTAAAATAGTTGTTGCGATAATTGGGTTGAAGTGATATATTTTATGTCTGCCCCGAATGATTTCAGATTCACTAGTAGTAACAAAGAAAAGGTTGCCTTGTTAATTAACAGAAAACAGGGTGAAAACTATCACATGAGGCCGGTAAAAACAAGGCACACTGGGTTCAGCGTCATCGTCACTAGAGCTGTGCGTGCACGAGAAGTCTACATATCGAGGGGGCTACTAAGCGAAGCACCGAGACACAATGTTTGAGAGAGAAACCAATTGACAGATGACAGATTATGATCAGATCGAGTTGTCACCCTTCTGCTGTCATTGTTGGGGGGGGGGGAGAAAGACGTATCGAGAGTGTGCGCGGTAGGCACAGAGGCACAACTAGCGTGTGTGTGTGTGTGTGTTTGAAAGAGGAGTAGATAGATTATTATCAAGATCGATGTGCCACCCTACTCCTTCGGTGCCGGGTAGTGTGTGTGTGTATGTTTGAGAGAGAAGCCAGTTGATAGATTAGTATCAAGATCGAGGTGTCACCCTACTCCTTCGGTGTTGGGAAGTGTGTGTGTGTGGGTGTGTGTGGGGGGGGGGGGCAGTGACACTCACATATCTCTACTCTGATAAAAAACAGAGTTGGTGATGATGGTGTTCCTGCCATCCTGCAATATAGGCCATCCGATTTATATCCGACGGATAGGAAGGAAACTATGGCAATTTTGCAAAAAGATACCCACACCCCTCTCCGCATTTGCAAATAAGGCATTCCGTCGTTCATCCTTTTGTCCCACAAGATAAACTTCTCATACAAATGCATCTTGATGTTCCGTGCAACACATGGGCATCTTGCTACTAGGGAGAAGGAGTTTGTGTGACACATATATAGCTATATTAAGGGATAGGTAGATAGCATATGTGTGAGAGACATTATTATACTTTGAGACATTAGTGGTTGTGGGTGGGCGGAATTAAAGGGGTGGGCTTGTTAGACATAGAGAGTGATAATTCCCAAGTGAAGGGCATCGTCGTAGCAATTTCCAAAGGTGGAAGTGATAAGTATGGAGTGTCGAACCCACAAGGAGCTAAAGGTAAGATCAATATTCTCTCAAGCCCTATCTGCCACTGATACGACCCTACGTACACCGAACATTTGCTTCCAACTAGAAACGAGAAATAAAACTACGTTGTTGGTATGAAGAGGATAACTTTGTATGATATCGGAGAACTAGAATACAAAAGTAGGTGCTGTTGCCATAAAGTTAGAATATAATACTAAATAATATAAATAGCGAGTGTGGAATAATGATGGATCGGTGTGCAGAATTGTCCTAGGCAATTGTTAACAAGATCGATAGTCGTCATTGCAATTTCATATGAGGGAGAGGCATAAGCTAACACACTTTTCCCTACTTGGATCATATGCACTTATGATTGTAACTCTAGCAAGCATCCGCAACTACTAAAGATCATTAAGGTAAAACCCAACCATAGCATTAAAGAATCAAGCCCCCTTTATCCCATATGCAACAACCCCCTTACTCGGGTTTGTGTTTCAGTCACTCACGCGGCCCACTATAAGTGAATCGTGCACGTATTGCAACACCCTACAACGGGAATCCCTCACGCTTGCGCGACATGGAGGGCACCATAGGACAGCACCAGAATAAAACATAGAACTCGTACCAATCTAGACCATCAATCAACCCAAGGACAAAAGATATCTACTCAAAACATCATAGGATGGCAACACATCATTGGATCATAATATGTAGCATAAAGCACCATGTTCAAGTAGGGATTACAGCGGGGTGCGGGAGAGTGGACCGCGTAAAAGAGATGAGGATGGTGATGTGGATGAAGACGATCACCGCGGCAATGATTCCCCTCCCGATGACACTCCGGTGCTACCAAGAGAGAGGAGGAGAGGTTCTCCCCCTTGTGCTTCCTCCTCCATGGATTTCCTCCTCTGGTCCTTGGCCTTCATGGTGATGATGGCCCCTCCGAGATCCTCCTCCATGGCCTTCGGTGATGATGGCCCCCTCCGGCAGCCTGCCGGAGAGGGCCTAGATTGATTTCTCGTGGCTACAGAGGCTTGCGGCGGCGGAACTTCCGATCTAGGTTAATTCCTGAAGGTTTCTGTATTTATAGGAATATTTGGCGTTGGTTTGACGTCAGGGGGTCACCGGGCTGTCCATGATATAGGGGGGCGCACCCTAGGGGGGGGGGCGCCCCCACTCTCGTGGGCAGCCCAGGACTCTTCTGGCCCAACTCCGATGCTCCGTGGTCTTCTTTTGGTCCATAAAAAATCCTCAAAAATTGGCACGTCAAAACACAAAAACAAGGAGAAAACAGAAACTGGCACTGGGCTCTTGGTTAATAGGTTAGTCCCAAAAATCATATAAAATGACATATAAATGCTCTAAAACACCATAGATGGAAAATATAATAGCATGAATACTTCATAAATTATAGATACGTTGGAGACGTATCAGCACCCCCAAGCTTAATTCCTGCTCGTCCTCGAGTAGGTAAATGATAAAAGAAATAATTTATGAAGTGTGAAAGCTAGAGGTGCACAAGTTTGATCAATGATAATTTCAATCACCTTTTCTAGCATGATTATATGTCATAATAATAGCTTATCTCATAAAAATTTTCATGATCAAGTAACAATCTATTCACAATGTCAAGCATGGTTCAGAAACTTCATTGAGAACTAACAAACTATAATCTCAGTCATTGAAGCAATTGCAATTTATCATAACATCAGAAAGCGTGAAGAATAGAGCTTTTTAGCAAGTCCGCATACTCAACTATCATATAGTCTTCTACAATTGTTAACACTCACGCAATACTTGTGGTTACGGAGCTTCAGCCGGACACTGAGAAAGATAGGGGCTTATTGTGTTGCCTCCCAACGTATTCACCTTTAGGTGATGTCAACAATAATAGCCCATGCTAACTTACATCAAATTGGATATATATATATATATATATATATATATATATATATATATATATATATATATATATATATATCATGATCTTTCAAACACGAGGATCTTGCCAAAGGATAAAATGAAAAAGAGAAAGGTGAGGATCACCTTGACTCAAGCATAAAGTAAAAACATAAAGTAAAAGATAGGCCCTTTGCAGAGGGAAGCAGAGGTTGTCATGCGCTTTTAGGGTTGGATACACAAAATCTTAATGCGAAAGAATGTCACTTTATATTTCCCCTTGTATGTGGACCTTTATTATGCAGTCCGTCGCTTTTATTACTTCCACAACAAGATCGTACAAAGCTTATTTTCTCCACACTAATAATTTATGCATATTTAAAGAGAAGTTTTTATTGCTTGCACCGATGACAACTTACTTGAAGGATCTTACTCAATCCATAGGTAGGTATGGTGGACTCTTGTGGCAAAACTGGGTTTAAGGATATTTGGAAGCACAAGTAGTATCTCTACTTGGTGCAAGGAATTTGGTTAGCATGAGGGGGAAAGGCAAGCTCAACATGTTTGGAAAGTCAATGACAATATACTTTAACTGAGATGTCGGAAAACATAAACCATTACGTTGTCTTCCTTGTCCAACATCAACTCTTTTAGCATGTCATACTTAATGAGTGCTTCACAATCATAAAAGATGTCCAAGATAATATATTTGTATGTGAACCTCTCTTTCCTTATTACTTCCTATTAGTTGCAACGATGACCAAAACTATGTTTGCCAACTCTCAACAACTTTTATGCCTCATACTTTCTATGTGTGAAGTCATCACTAACCATGTTATAAGCATATGAAACATATAAAAAATCAGATTTATGACATTCAATTCATTCCCCCATTTACTCATAGGATATACATGAAGCACATGAGTAAATGACAAACTACTCCAAAAGATATGAGTGAAGGACACTGAGTAGTCAAATAATTAACTAGCCATGGGAGGGTTCCCTTTTTTATTAAATAATTCAGATCAAATTATTTTATTCAAACAGCAAGTAAAATTTAAAATATGCTCCAAGCAAAACACATATCATGTGACGGATAAAAATATAGCTCCGAGTAAGGTATACCGATAGTTTTGAAGACGAAAGAGGGGATGCCTTCCGGGGCATCCCCAAGCTTACACGCTTGAGTATTCCTTGAATATTAACTTGGGGTGCCTTGGGAATCCCCAAGATTAGGGTCTTTACACTCCTTATTCTCCTCATATCGATATCTCACCCAAAACTTGAAAACTTCAATCACATAAAACTTATTGGAACTTCGTGAGATAGGTTAGTATGATAAAGAGTAAACCATGCACTTTGGTACTATAAGAGACAAGGTTCATAATTGTTTTCACACAATTCCTACTGTACCATATCATTTCTACAAACTATATTGAGAAATATAAGCCATAGAAACTAGAAAACAAGCAAACTATGCAGTGAAAACAGAATCTGTCAGAAACAGAACAGTCTGTAATGATCTGAACAATAACCATACTTCTGCTACTCCAAAAATTATGAAATAAATTTGTGGACGTGAGGAATTTGTCTATTAATCTTCTGCAAAAAGAATCGACTCAAAATCACACTACTGTAAAAAATTACAGCTAATCTCGTGAGCTCAAAGTTTCTGTTTTTTACAGCAAGATCACATTAAGTTTCACCCAAGTCTTCCCAAAGGTCTTACTTGGCACTTTATTTAAACAAAAGCTACAGAACATGATTAATACAGTAGCTTAATCATGTAGACACACAAAAACAGTAAGGATAAATATTGGGTTGTCTCCCAACAAGCGTTTTTCTTTAATGCCTTTTAGCTAGGCATGATGATTTCAGTGATGCTCACATAAAAGAAAAGAGTTGAAACATAAAGAGAGCATCATGAAGAATATGACTAGCACATTTAATTCTAACTCAATTCCTATGCCTAGGGATTTTGTGAGCACACAATTTATAGGAACAAAAGTCAACTAGCATAGGAAGGCAAAACAAGTACAACTTCAAAACTTTAAGCACATAGAAAGGAAACTTGATATTATTGCAACTCCTACAAGCACATATTCCTCCCTCATAATAATTTTCAGTAGCATCATGCATAGCAACTTTGTTCTCATACTCAATCGGAACCTCTTCCGAAATAGTGGAATACTAACTAAAGTTGACACTCTTCCAAATCCACTTTCATAAATATCGTACGAAGATTCAACACCATCCAAGATAGCGGGATCACTAATTCCTAAAGTTGAAACTCTTCCAAACCCACTTTAAATTATATTATTATTCATAAACAAAATATATAAGTGAAGTTCCTGGAGAATTCTACAATTAATATATACTTGCCAATATCCAAGCTCAAAATATATAAGTGAAGCGTACGAAGCATTCTATAAAACCATACTCAACCGATTTAAGTGAAACACAAAGAGCAATTCTATAAGATCATACTTAAAAGATATAAGTGAAGCACATGAAATATTCTATAAATCAAAGAAGAGCTATCTCATACTAGCATGAATCTTAAAGAAAAATACAAACACAAAGGACACAAAACATGTGAACAAAACAAAAACCGAGGTATACCGATATTTGTTGAAGAAGAAAGATGGGATGCCAACCGGGGCATCCCCAAGCTTAGATGCTTGAGTATCCTTTGAAATATTTACTTGGGGTGCCTTAGGCATCCCCAATCTTGAACTCTTGTCTCTCTTTATTCTTCTCACATCGGTAACTCCTCGTTCTTCAAACACTTCATTCACAAAAACTTAAACAAAAACTTGTGAGACCCGTTAGTGTAATAAAGCAAACTACCACTTTAAGGTACTGTAATTAACTCATTCTTTGTTTATATTGGTGTTAAACCTACTGTATTCCAACTTCTCTATGGTCCATACCCTTACATACTAGCCATAGATGCATCAAAATAAGCAAACAACACACGAAAAACAGAATCTGTCAAGAACAGGACAGTCTGTAGTAATCTGAAAGTTTAGTAAACTTCTGTAACTCAAAAGATTATGACATAAATTTGAAAATTTGAACAATTTGTACAGAAGTAATGTGCAAGAAGTTTCAGACCCTTTTGACTTTCCAGTAAAAAAAGTAAATTCATGCACTACAGCCAAAGTTTCTGTTTTTGTTCTGCACATAGTAAGCAAGCAATCTTATCACACTAAAACCAAAGCTTGGCACATTATTTTTATAATACAAAGGATATATACAAGGGGATAATTATTTACATAGAAACTTCCATGAAAAATTCTACATTGTTTCCGTGAGCATGAACACAAGTGCTCAAGGTTGACCCTCACTTCTTCAATGCATAACTTTCCAATCACTTCTCTTTTTTAAAAATCCTTTTTTAGGCATGAGAGGCAAGTAATTCTTTTTTTTGGTATTTTCATTATTTTCATTATTTTGTATGTTTCACCCACAACTAAACATAAACAAAAAGGAAAAACAAAATCTACTTAGTGAAGAAAGCAAACAAGCACACACGAGAATATCAACCCCACGCTATTGCTCCCCGGCAACGGCGCCAGAAAAGAGCTTGATAATCCCCAAGTGAAGGGAATCATCGTAGAAATTTCCAAAGGTGGAAGTGATAAGTATGGAGTGTCGAACCCACAAGGAGCTAAAGGTAAGATCAATATTCTCTCAAGCCCTATCTGCCACTGATACGACTCTACGTACACCGAACGTTTGCTTCCAACTAGAAACGAGAAATAAAACTACATTGTGGGTATGAAGAGGATAACTTTGTATGATATCGGAGAGATAGATTATAAAAGTAGGTGCTGTTGTCATAAAGTTAGAATATAATACTAAATAATATAAATAGCGAGTGTGGAATAATGATGGATCGATGTGCGGAATTGTCCTAGGCAATTGTTAACAAGATCGATAGTCGTCATTGCAATTTCATATGAGGGAGAGGCATAAGCTAACACACTTTTCCCTACTTGGATCATATGCACTTATGATTGGAACTCTAGCAAGCATACGCAACTACTAAAGATCATTAAGGTAAAACCCAACCATAGCATTAAAGCATCAAGTCCCCTTTATCCCATACGCAACAACCCCCTTACTCGGGTTTGTGTTTCAGTCACTCACGCAACCCACTATAAGTGAATCATGCACGTATTGCAACACCCTACAGGGGGAATCCCTCATGCTTGCGCGACATGGAGGGCACCATAGGACAACACCAAAATAAAACATAGAACTCGTACCAACCTAGACCATCAATCAACCCAAGGACAAAAGATATCTACTCAAAACATCATAGGATGGCAACACATCATTGGATCATAATATGTAGCATAAAGCACCATGTTCAAGTAGGGATTACAGCGGGGTGCGAGAGAGTGGACCGCGTAAAAGAGATGAGGATGGTGATGATGATGGTGATGTTGATGAATACGATAACCACGACGATGATTCCCCTCCCGATGGTACTCTGGTGCCACCAAGAGAGAGGAGGAGAGGTTCTCCCCCTTGTGCTTCCTCCTCCATGGCTTTCCCCCTCTGGTCCTTGGCCTTCATGGTGATGATGGCCCCTCCGAGATCCTCCTCCATGGCCTCCGATGATGATGGCCCCCTCCGGTAGCCTGCCAGAGAGGGCCTAGATTGATTTCTCGTGGCTACAGAGGCTTGCCGCAACGGAACTTCCGATCTAGGTTAATTCCCGAAGGTTTCTGTATTTATAGAAATATTTGGCGTTGGTTTCACGTCAGGGGGGTCTCCGGGCTGTCCACGAGATAGGGGGGTGCGCCCTAGGGGGGGGGGGCGCCCCCCACTCTCGTGGGCAGCCCGGGACTCTTCTGGCCCAACTCCGATGCTCCATGGTCTTCTTTTGGTCCATAAAAAATCCTCAAAAATTGGCACGTCAATTGGACTCCGTTTGGTATCCCTTTTCTGTAAAACACAAAAACTAGGAGAAAATAGAAACTGGCACCGGGCTCTAGGTTAATAGGTTAGTCCCAAAAATCATATTAAATGACATATAAATGCATATAAAACATCATAGATGGAAAATATAATAGCATGAATACTTCATAAATTATAGATACCTTGGAGACGTATCAGAGAGCGTGTGTGTTTCTGTGTGAGAGACTAGTAGGACGGGGTAGAAAGACGAATTTAACCCGGACGGAGGGAGAGAAATACACGAAGTGCGCGTGTGTGATTCCGATGCCCACAAGGAAATGAGATATGTATGCGTGTGAGAGAGATTGCACAATTCATTCACGTATCACTATCTAGCGATCGTGGACGTGCAACGCTTGAACATAAGTCAATATCTACTTCGTATCGTGGCCAAAGGTACAATATCGATTCAATGCTATAATGATTGGACACTCACATATCACATTTTCTCTATTTAAATAAACCTTTTCAGTTGTGCATGCCAAAGTTACAGTGATGTTTCTTCAAACAACCAATGTAGCTATCATGTACATGCACCATTGTTACTCTTGAATTCAAATTCATTAGTCTTGGATGATTTAAGTTTCTATTTTGAAGTAATTTATGTAATATTCATATATGAATTTAACAGGTACGCAATTTATGAAATGGAGGCTATGTAATAATATGAGGTAACACTTTTAAGTAGCTGACTACAATATCCATTTCTTTTTGTGCGCCTCTACACTAACACGTCAATGCATTATGTTTAAAGTAAATAACCAATGGCATTAAATTATCTATTTACACGAGAAATACATAGGCTGAGCGTTTGATCCCTTTTTTTGTGAACGCGCCACTACACCTGTACGATTGGCCGCGCTCGTGTGAACGTCCAAGTTATCGGCGCATCATCCCAAGTTATTGTCTTTTTTTTTGGTGTGGACTTCACACCAGTTATTAACTGCTGACGCGTGCCCCGTGTACACAGTCTAGCATGACCTTCCCGCTAGCACGGTCAAAAATTAGTTGAAACCGGATACGAACGATCCCGCGGGCGGCAAAATCTCCCACCTCCTTCTAAAATTTCCGTCACCTTAGTCTTTAGCATGCGAAATCCCCCTTCCGTCCTTGGTGCACGGAGACCAATAGTTACAAAACCGCCCTCATCTACATGATAGGTCGGGGTTGCTTTGGTAACTTCCGGTTCCCCCCACTACACAACACCCCCATTTCCTCTCCCCCTCCCGCAAAAACGACTAACTC
>NC_057801.1:89908147-89925146 GCF_018294505.1 Triticum aestivum | reverse complement strand
ACCCCGTCCGTACTTCATCGCCCTTTCTCCCCTCCCCTCTCGAAACCCTAGACTGCTCATCCACCGGCGTACCATAGCCCATTCACTGCCAGCGGCGTCCACCTCACCGGATCTGCTTCTGCGGACGCATCTACCCCTCCCACCTCCCCTAGAAACAAGTAGACTGCTCATCCAGCACTGTACCACAACCCATTTAGTGCCGACCTTGTCCACAGCGCCGGATCTGCTTTGCCGGTACTCTCGTCAACCGCCGCGCATCTGCAGCAGCTCATTCATACTCCCCACCGGAGATGCTTCGTCCACACCCCTCGGAGCCGCCTCACCGACGCCCCCATCGACGGCCTCTGATCCTCTTTGCCGACACCTTCCTCAACCCTACCGGAGCCGCTTCGCCAACACCTTCCTTAACCCTACCGGAGCCGCTTTGCCGACACCATCGTCAACCCTACCGGAGTAGCTTCGCCTATACCATTCTCAACCCTACCGGGGCCGCTTTGCCAACTCACAAGTCCACGGCCTCAGATCCGCTTCCTCGCACTCTCATCCAACCTACTGGAGCAGCTTCTGACGCCATGTCCACGGCCGCAGATCCGCATCGTCGACACCACCCTTAACCCAACCACTGGAGCAGCTTCTGACGCCCCGTCCACGGCCGTAGATCCGCATCGTCGACACCATCCTTAACCCAACCATCGGAGCAGCTTCTGACGCCCCGTCCACAGCCGTAGATCCGCGTCGTCGACACCATCCTTAACCCAACCACCGGAGCAGCTTCACGTACGCCCTCGTCCACGGCCAAAGATCCGCTTCGCCCACACCGTAGTCCACCCTACCGGAGCCGCTCCACAAACACCCTACTTGACGGTTCTAGATCTCCTTACCGGACCCCGACAGCCAGCACAGCGTCATCACCTTTGATGTTTCTAACCTGATTCCCACCGTCTGGAGAGATGCCAAACACCCGCCACAACCTAGGTACTTGTCACCTTTAAACCCGTCCAGCATCACCTGCCCGATGCACTTCAAATATACTAACCGGTCGCTGTTACCTATTATGCAGCTGGCAAAAACTAAAAGGATGATGTTTCTTCTGGATCTAACAGCTTGGCCAACCAAGATCCTGGACTGAGGCATTGCTATGATCTTGTAAGCGCGTCTCTCTCTCTTGCATTGTTCTGTGCCTGCCAACGTGCTTTGCTAGGATTTTCGACCAGTAATCCCTTTGTGCAGACAATGATTTCTACTACTGGCTGCTAAATTAGATATGTAGATGTCATACATGATAGTACCTCGTCCCTCCGTTCCTAAATATAAGTCTATCTAGAGATTCCACTATAGGCTACATATGGAGCAAAATGAGTGAATCTACACTCGAAAATGCATCTATATACATCTGTATGTGGTCCATACTGGAATCTCTACAAAGACATATTTAGGAACAGGGGCAGTACATTACACAAAATCATAGGTGGCATGTAGGAATTCCAATGCACTACATTAGGCTCCCTTCGAGTGCCTGCTAGTCCAGCATACAAAGTCATGGCTAGTTTATGGTACTCACACAATCGTTAATTTGTGGTTTAAATATGCGCAAGGGATATGCAATGTAGTATCATGTAGAGATGTCTGAAATTAGCCGTGTCAACTTGCAGATAGGGTTACACAATGAAAAAGTACAAGATGCATGTGGCAATTTCATGGAACATCGCAAAAAAAGGAGAGGCAGCGGTGAGCCTATACAGTGTGCTATGGTACGTCACTCCTCCATTGCAGTTATTTGTATGCCGGTTCTATTAGCCAAGTTTCTTAGGGACAGTTATTACGAGTTATCCTAAGAAAATAAGCACGTGTGAATATAAGCTCCATGTAATAAGCCAACCAATTTTTTTCATTGCGTTTTCAGCTTATCTTTGGTATGATCAGTGGAAAGTCTAGATTGCATTATATATATTTTCATTTTGCTGCCCATATGGAAATTAATTTGACTTGCAAACATCACAAATTGAACCCAGTGCAATAATTAATATGATGGGAAAACAGACCATCACTATTTGCTCAAAATGCAAATATAAAGATACCATCTACTTGGCACAATCTACTTTGGTCAATGTTTTCCATAGAGATCCCATTGCCTAATTTAAATGAAGAACGCATGACCCACATTTAAATGGAGAACACTTTTTTATTGAAATTCGATGGTCCAAGTGGCTGGTTATTATCATATAGCAGCACCACCTGAAAGCATCATATAGCAGCAACAACAGCTCATAGCAACTCATCATACAGCAGCAGCAGTCTGCAATTCATCATATACCAGCAGCAGCTCGTAGCAATTCATCATATAACAGCAGCAGGAGCAGCTCATGGCAATTCATCATATAGCAGCAGTAGGAGCAGCTCATAGGAATTCATCATATAGCAGCAGCAGGAGGAGCAGCTTATAGCAACTCATCATATAGCAGCAGCAGCTCATAGCAATTCATCATATAGCAGCAACATCAGCTCATAACAACTCATCATACAGCAGCAACATCTCATAGCAATTCATCATATAATAGTAGCAGGAGCAGCCCATAGCAATGCATCATATAGCAGCAGTAGAAGCAGCTCATAGCAATTCATCGTATAGTGGATCAGAATGAAAATTTGGCAAAAAATTAGAGGAGATCCTCACCTTGTTGGATGAGCTCATCCTTCAACAGCACCTCAAGGCCATGGCCTGGAAGGAGGGGAGGAGGAATAAGGTGCCTTCTACCGTAGTGTGGCATCAGCCGTAGTTGTGCAGCGCCTGCCGAAGTAGTGCATTGGACGAACCATAGTGGAGCAGCTGTTGGAGACCATGAGAATGAGGGGCGGCGCCAGAGGGAGGAGCAGCCAGGGAGATTTTCCCCTACCTGCCGGCCATGTAGCCTAGCTGGACATAGCATCGTCGAGCACCAGGCCAGATGGGACCAGTGGCAACGGCTCGCTGGAGGAACCCTAGTGCTGCAGGTAGGGGATCGAGGTAGAGGGAAAGGGGAGAGGAGATGCAAGCGGGCAGACAATGAATGCTTGCGTGTTTGTTTTTACTTGAGGGCCAGGTGTGACACGGGCGTCAACAGTTGCATTTTGAGTGTAATATAGGCAGACAACAGAGTTATTTCACTATTCCCCTTCCCTTCAATTTTTACTGAGGTTCTACCCGAAACACCCCCCTCCAAACGAAATTAGTTAAGCCCAAGCCCATAACTCAAAAATGACTTCTTTACATCTTTTATGGCTTATTTTGACAATATGCCCTGAAAAGGCGGAATCGAACTGGACCTTAACCTGCAATTCAATTGTGGATGCAATGATGAATCACTCCTGCCTGCTATCTATACATTTATGCATCATCATACATGGCATAACCTAATACATGTGCATTCCATTGTAGAATCTGGAATATGCAATGTTTATGTTAGTTCATACATTGCACATGATGTTTAAATGCCCCTCAAATCTGGTTAGTCAAGTGATGGTCTTTAAGCCTCCTTTCTGGCTTCTTTTCTTGATATGTAAGATTTGCTCACACATCTGTTCAATTGCTTGTTTGCATCAGCCAGCCATACTAGGACTGTTTGCTTTGATTACTTGCTGTTCTTGACCTAACACTCTAACAGAGCTTGTCAACGATTTAAACATTAAGGGCTACTGTAGTGGGGCCTTGTCTAACTCATAGGTGACATAAAGGTTTGGCTGTACACTACAGTAGGCTCTCCAAGAGTACCTGGAGATCCAATTCGAAGGTATGCCTAGTTTTTACATAGTGCAGACATAGTAAATGCTCATTTCATTGTGTGCAAGTGCAAGAGATGCGGCATGTTTCATTATGTGGTGTTGTTTTGTTATAATCTCATCCTTTTGTGTTCACAGAATAGAAAGTATGCATATTTATCTTCCAAGGAGACGAGTAACTAGTTTGTGTCACCTTGCAGAGGGGGTGCAATGAAGATAAGATTGAGGATTTCCAAGTACAAGATGTTAGGAAGGAGCCTTGCAAGAGAAGTAGGAGCTGCACTGAGCCTCTTCAACCTGCTAAGGCAAGTCACTGTAAGCAACTCAACAGTTCAATTCCTTGTTTGTTTCAGGCATAGTTAATTTGCTCTTTTCAATTGCTTTATTTGTCCTCAGTTAATGAGATGCCCAAATAATCATGCCTAATGTTTGGTACTTGTGTAAATATTAGTTGACATAATTAAAGGCCTTACCATTTAATTACTCTGCCGAAGTGTGCTTGAAGCTTTGAAGTCTATTAACCAACTATTATTGCATGAGGCTCACAATCTAGTTTATACTACGCTAATGATTGCATAGTTTTGCCTGCTGTAGTATGTTTGTATGAAACCCTCTGCTGTTCATTATGCTCCCTAAGACTTTAATTGAGATACATAATGGCCAACTGCTTGCTTATACGCAACGTGCTGTCTAAATTTGTAACTTCTCTGTGTTTTCGATTGGGCCCCAACATCATGCTCCTCTGGTGAACTAAGAGGGATTTCTGTATGCAGGCTTCACAGACTATCTTTCTTATAATTTTTAAAATATCACCTGCTTATGCTTCATGACATGTAACATTATTGTTAGTCCTGTTTTGCCATGTAATACAAAATAGTGTCTTGCTCGCTTCACTGTTGTAACTATATTTTTGCCCTAGTCATGTGTACTTATAGAAACATTTCAGGATGAAGTGACATCAACACAAAGATCTGCGAGCAGTGCGGCATGACCGTTACCGAATGATTATGGATTGGAATTGGAATGTGCTGATGTTCTCGAGCATCAACTAGAGGTGGCAAGACAACGTGTACATGATTGTGTACATTTAGTCAACAAGTTGAGACTGGACATACAGGTATTAGATGTAGGAGTCAAAAAATGAAACAAGACACTTAGGTAACCATGAAGGAATTGGAGATTTTGCAGACTGAAATTTGTGCTACCTGAATCTGGCCAATCGATTATAGTTCAAATGGAGTTAAGTTGATGCACATCCATGATGTATGAGCTGTATTTGCCCAGTGTATGTAATTTGCTATTTGTGTATGCTTTATTAACACCTGTGCCGAACCATAATGCCCAGCGGGTATAATTGGCTGTAATTTCTTTATTGTATAGTGTAGGATTATTCTACCTTTCTATGCCTTGATCTCTTTGTTGTATAGTGTATGCTTTTTAGAGGTGATAGTATTGAGTAGGATAATTCTTTGAATATGCTATATCGTTCAAACGGGGGCCAACTCGCCCGACCATGGCCCTTCACGGGCCGTACGATCCATGGGTCATGTACGGGCCGTCGTATCCATGGGCCTTCAATCGGCCGTCGGATCCATGTGCCTTCAGTGGGCCGTCCGACCCATGGGCCTTCAATGGGCCGTCGGCTCCATGGGCCTTCAATGGGCCGTCGGATCCATGGGCCTTCTACGTCTCGTAGGATCCATGGGCCTTCTACATCTCGTAGGATCCATGGGCCTTCTACATCTCGTAGGATCCATGGGCCTTGTAAGGGCCGACTCATTTATGGGTATTGTACGGGCCTTTAATGGGCCTTAGACGGGCCTTTAATGGAAATCGTATGTTTTATGGGCTGACCATAACGGGCCGTTAATAGGCCGTATTTGGTGATGCTATGAAAATGGCCCAACAGATTAACGGTCCACAAATGGGTCGATTGTAACGATGGGCTGAATTTGGCCCACAAGCAGAAAATGACAGTAACGGGCTGTAAGTAACCGAATGCTGCAAATGAGCCCAAGAATAAATGGGCCCTGAGAAGGCCGAAAGATAACTTGGGCTGGAAACGACCCAATGGAATAACGGGCCGTTAATGGATATAAAGTGATACACTGTTCATTACGGGCCAGTTTCACCACGGGCCGTTTATGGGTGCAAAGTGATACACTGTTCATTACGGGCCAGTTTCACCATGGGCCGTTAATGGGCCATAGTTACAAAGGGCCTCATATGGGCCGAAAGACGTCATGGGCCATACATGGGCCAGAAGTGAAAAAGGACTGGAATCATATTGGATGGCCCAGATGATGCTACTGGGCCTAATTCGGATAGGGCGTAATGGGCCTTGGGTTAGCGGGATATAAATTGGGTATACGCGAACAGGCCGTTAACAGGCTTTCCATGGGTCGGCCCGTCACCTTTTGACCAAGTCAAACGGGCCGGCCTTTTCACAGGAATGGGCCACTGTTGGGCCGTGCCACGTGTCGACGTATCATAGGCGCCTTTTTTCCAATGAGTGGATGACATCTGTCCCAACAATGAGCCGACACGTGTTTCCTCCAGCCAATGATGATTTTACACATGGAAAATCCCCATTGGTCAGGGCTGTTAACGGGTTATCAGATCCAAAACCTGACCCGATAGCTTAACGGCGTTCCGTTACGGTGGATGCCACGTGTCGGTCACCCTTGACGAAAGCACTTCTGTGACGGGCAATTTATCGTCATGGAAGTGGACACTTCCGTGATGATAATTTTGATAATGTCATAGAACACTTCTACGACAGCACATGTCTGATTATCTTGATTCTGTCATAAAATCATCATGGATGTATATGCATGACAAACAACGCGACCTACTGTGACAAACACGTATCATCACGGAAGTGGATTTTTTTGTAGTGAGTTATTGATGAGGGATACACAAGAACATTAGTTTGATGTAGGAACATGGTTAATACACAGATGTACTAGTATGTACCAAAAACAGAAAGACATCTCATATTCAAAGGTATAATGTGTAAGCTAAGCAGATGCAATTTAACCAAATTGGATGCAATACAAGCTAGACATCCGTATGGAGTGGTGAGCATGATCATCTAGGACCTAAGAGCCTGGTGGGAGGCGGGCTGCTTCGCCACCATCGCGGCTTTTTAGTTGGCTTCCAGGTGATGCATGTCTTTGCTGGGCTTGTCACTGGCTCGGCCAGTGCCCTGACTAGCTATTTGTCTTCTGGTGCTCACGGGATGGTGGTTCATGTAAAAAATATCTTTCCTTATCTTAATAAAGACCGACTTCAGTCTTTCAAATACAAGCTAGACACCATATGGAGCATGCAACCACATATGACACTGCGAAGTTAAAGCAAGCACCTGGGATGGTGGTTCATTGCGAGCGAGGTTATGAACTCCAGAGCTATGTTTACCGTCTCCATCTGCTGACACTGCACCCTTCATAGCGCTGTAATGTGTTGTGCCTACCTGCGTAGCAAGCTGTGGAGCAACTTCTCTCTTTTCTTTTCTGCTTCTCTCGAGGCAGACTCTGAAATACCCTTGCATAAAAACACAATAGTGAGAGTATGGGTGAAGTGTGTGCAGAACTAGTGCACTGTAAAAGTAGCAGATAGCAGGTGGCTGAAAAATAAATGACACGAGACATATGATAGCTCTACAACATTGCATGGCAAACAAAATTAGATTCTACTCCGTATGATTTTGTAATATATGAGCACAGGAAATGCAGGTACTCCTCCAGCACACCACCACATGTGGTCATATCAAGATAATAGTCGACTAAAAATAAATAGGTCAGTCGATTTTTTAATGAACCGTCCGATCTATAAGGAACGAGAAGATAGCCTTCGTCTACCTCCCGCCAGCGACCACCAGCCCAGACCGCTTCCTTCGCCGCCCCGCCATCCCCTCGACCTCACACCACCGCCGTGCTTGGCAGCGCCCCCAGGCCATCCATTTAATCCCGGCTGACCTCCAGATTGGGTGCTAGTAGCTCTAGGCCCCACATGCCCCTAAGATAAACACCGATGCACTGCTTTCCCGGCGTAATAGGCGGACTAGCGCCTGTTACGCTGGGGAATGCTTCCGTTAATTGGGAATCAACTGACCAGGAAATGAAATTCAGGGGGGGCGACGGACCTCTAGCTAAGGTGAAATAGTATATGAGGAGAAACCTTGTGCATCGCGAGTTACTAGGAACATCTAGTATCAAGAAGAAGTGGTCAACTAGTGTCTTCTATGGGATAAATACCGTGCAAGCAGACACATAAGATTTGCACGAATAAGGGAAGAGGAGTACCCTTATCGGTTGCCAGTGTGGTCTCCTCCATATGTCACGGCGATCTTCTTTTTTCTCCCGGGGGAACTGATGTTTTGGAGAACCGCGGATCCTTGGACAAACCCATGGCCAAATTGTTGACTATGTTGCTATGGTCATATATTCGCGGAGGGGAAGCAGATCCAAGGCTGCGAAGGATGGCGTAGCAGGAGCAACTCCGGTGCGTTGGACGGTGGCGAAGTTGGAGCGACAACGGTGAGGCGCAGGACGGCATGGTTGAACTGGCTCGGGTACGGATGGCTCGGCCTCGGCTTCAACTACTAGCCGTGGAGGGCGTTGTGGTTGAGGTTGCGGTGGATGATGAAGTCGGGGTATCGGCTCCGGCATGATGGAGGAGGGCGGTGATTGATGGGTGGGATGGGGTGGCGGACGGAGGACTCCGGGGTTTCACGGCTGGTGGAGAGGTAGTTTTTGTGCCCACGGAGTACAAATGGGGAACCGGACGGGAGGGCAGGGGGGGGAGGGGGGAGAACCATGTTTCAGACTGGGACGCGCTTGTTTTGGCCTTTTTGAACAGAAGATGGGACGTGCTTGTTTGAAATTTGGGGAAAGTACAAACTTTGCCCCCCCCCCTTAAATTTTGGACCTACTACGGGTCGGGGGTAGGATGGTAATCCCAGGTGTCCCAAATAGTGGGCGGGGGCAATTTCGGCCGCGTGCATGTGTGCTTAGGCGGCCATTGTGTATGAATGTTTTTCGGAGGCGGTTGCGTGGTGTCTAGATGAAGCTACAAACCTACCCCGGTTTAGACCTTTGGACGTCGGACCGGTAGGTTTCATGGGTCGGAGTTATTATAGAAAAGTAATTTCCTCGTACTACCAAACATTGGTCTCACACGATTTCGGGCGAGTAGAGGCTCTTTTGGCGCTTCATTCGAAATTTTGAAACACAAGCATTCACGTTTAGAGTACTCTTGAACTTTGAGGATTGACCTAAATAGATAACGTTAAATTTGACCTTGTATGTTTGAAAACCTCATTAAATTATCCGCTTCTTTTTGAAATTTTGATACTTGAAAATCCTATAACTACGATTATTTTGGAATGGAGGATCTAAATTTGAATCTATTTTGTACACGACTACATATGCTATTATGTACAAAATCAGAGCAAAGATTGGTGCCCCCATAATTTAGGTATGATTTACAAATGCCATGATATTAAATCCAAATAATTGAATGGACTTCACGTTGAATTCGATTTTTTTAAACCACCTTAAGTTGAATTCAAATGTATGCTAGTTCATAGGTAGCTATTTATAATGTTCATTGTGTAACTTTCGTATGTATAATGTGCTTTACACACACAACATGAACTATACTCACGTTTATATTCGATTGCTAAAGCGATGCATTGTCTGGAGTTCAAAATACTAACTATGTGGATCAATTGTGTCGAATAATAACATAGACATGCTCAAATTCGATAGAATCTAGATGTCTGATGGATCAATAACCGTTCCTTATGCGAATTGCAAATATCATGATCCCATCCTAATATTTGGATACAATTTATATCTTTAATCAATGTGTACATCAGTCTTTTACGTGTAGTTTCACTCTCCATCGATGGTCTCTCACACATGCTCACACACTCTCTCCCGAGGTGTCTTTCTCACACACATGCTCTTGATATAACCCTCCCTCCCTCTCGTAACCATTTACGACTGTTTTCACTAACCTTTATCACAATCACTCTTCCTCTCGCAAGCATACACACGCATAATCCCCATCGACCCTTTCTATATACATAGACCTGCCTACGTGTCTCTTGTACGCACATTATCTTTAGGCTTGTCTCTCACGCATTGTCTCACACCTCTCTTCCTAATCGACGAGTATGATTCTAGCAGAGCATTCTGTAGGATGCCCATTAAGTTAGGTTGGATGAATGGTAATATCAGAGATAAAGGGGTTACCTTAGTCCGAGAACCTAGGGTTACAGATCTTAGCCGGCTTTGTCAGTGGACACAGAGTCCTTCACAATTTTGCTATCTTTGTCTTGTACGACTAGTCATCCATGGGTCTCCCTAAATGCGTCATGGGCCGACCAATGTGGTGTAGGACGGAACCGAACGAAGGGCCTCACCTCGACCCACTAGACCTCACGCGGTGACACACCCTCTGCCCCCATGTCTCGTTATCTTCTCACACCCACACATACCAACACAGACACCACACACACACACAAAATATTCTCCTGGTGCCTCTATCCCCTCTTGCATATACACACCCAAGGGAATCTCTTGCCGTGACATCATATTCGTCTCTCTCTCTCTCTCTCTCTAGATCACTCTCATTTCTCGTGCTATCTCTCCCACGCCCCCCGCCGGCCCCTCTATCCATGCCTCTCTCGAATACGTAATACACACACATACCTCTCTAGGCCCTGCCAAATGCATCAACTACACATTCACACATGTTACATCACGTACCCCATTGATCTAAAAAGAACTCTCTTCACGTTTATTTCGCATACAACATTCCTTTTGAATAAAGTGTGGCCAAAAAATTATTTTATAATTTCTACATATATACAACATTACAAAGTTATATGGAGGAGTATGAACACTAATTTGCATTGCATGGTGCCCACAATGATATTTATTCCGCACTGTGAATTTGTATATTTTTATACTATATATAAAGTTAGTCATAATAAAGAGAAACGAAGAGCATCTCTCTCCATTGCATACCCCCTCTATGCCCCTTTCATGTATACACACAAACTATCTCCAAGTCCTCTAAAAGTAAGCCCCCAACACAATCACGCATGTTTCATATTTCTCTCGTGATATATACAGTGACGATCATTGTATTTGAAGCAAAAGCACGATACGTACATTGGACTTCAGAATCCACTCATTACGGTCACTATTTATGCTTTGTGGTTATTATACAGTCACGGGCTCACCGTACAACTCCGTATTTGCTCAAGACACGACTAGTTGACCAGTTAAACGCTCCACATGGCACCTCTAGTGTTGCATCACATTATCTCACTACCATCGGGCCCACCTGTCGGCTTGTATCTACTCTACATCTACACTCTTATAAAATACACTCTTATAAAAAACAGAGTTGGTGATGATGGTGTGCCTGCCATCCTGCAATATAGGCCGTCCAATTTATATCTGACGGATAGGAAAGAAACTATGGCAATTTTACAAAAAGGTACCCACACACCTCTCCACATTTGCAAATAAGGCCTTCCCTCGTTCATCCTTTCTCTCACAAGATAAACTAGTCATACAAATGCATCTTGATGTTACGTGCAACGCACGAGCATATTGCTAGTAAGAATGAAAACAAATGACAAAAAATATATCAGACGTTGGTTCGTAGTCATGTGTTACGCCCAATATGCGACCCTATCCAAAAGGAACTCGAAGGTCCCACCAAGGATAGACCCGCATATTGAAACGCTTTTGCAAGGTGGATATCATTACATCAACATTACATAATAGATGGGGATACATACAAGAGGCATACAATGCCACACGAATACAACATCACAATACATAAGGGCAACATCCGACTACGGATGAAACATAAACAGAAACTCAAACGACATCCACCCTGCTAGCCCAGGCTGCCGACCTGGAACCTATCCCCTGAGTGAAGAAGCAGAAGAATAACTCAACGCAAGCAAGCATCGCTCTCGCGTCATGATCATCATACAACCTGTACCTGCAACTGTTGTTGTAGTAATCTGTGAGCCACGAGGACTCAGCAATCCCATTACCATGGGTATCAAGACTAGCAAAGCTTAAAGGGAAAAGAAGGGGTAAAGTGGTGAGGTTGCAGCAGCGACTAAGCATATATGGTGGCTAACATACGCAAATAAGAGCGAGAAGAGAGCAAGCAGAACGGTCGTGAAGCTAGCAATGATCAAGAAGTGATCCTGAACTCCTACTTACGTCAAACATAACCCAGAAACCGTGTTCACTTCCCGGACTCCGCCGAGAAGAGACCATCACGGCTACACACGCGGTTGATGCGTTTTAATTCGGATCTGGTGTCAAGTTATCTACAACCGGACATTAACAAATTCCCATCTGCCTATAACCGCAGGAACGGCTTTCGAAAGGATTATACCCTGCAGGGGTGTCCCAATTTAGCCCATGACAAGCTCTCGCGATCAACAAAGGAATAGACCTTCTCCCAGCAAGACCCGATCAGACTCGGAATCCCGGTTTACAAGACATTTCGACAATGGTAAAACAAGACCAGCAAGACCGCCCGATGCGCCGACAATCCCGATAGGAGCTGCACATATCTCGTTCTCAGGGCAACACCGGATGAGCAATTTAATTTGATTTGATAAAGGGGAAACATAGCACAAAACTTGAGAAAGTCTTCAGGAACCACCGGTAGGACTGGAAAGAATGGATGGATTGAATGATAATCAAGGAAAAAGAATCTTGAATGAACCACCGTAAGAATTAGAAAAAATGACTGATGAAAGAGAATGAATCACCGGTAAGAATTAGAAGAACAAATATGCTCGAGGGGATTTAGATGCAAAAGAACAGGGAGATCATGAGCTGATTGAAGAACACTTGAATGAAGCACCGGGATAATTGGATAACGGTAACTGGAATGATGGCCTTCGATGAAAAGGAACGGGAGAACAACTTCTGACATACTCCGGATAGGTGAGAAAAGAATAACTGGCAAATGGAATAATTTGAGAGGATAACAAGAAGCTAGAACCACGAATCTTCGAGAGAACGGGCAAGGTTTAGAGGAAAAACTCTTCTTCGGTCTTCAAATGACGATGAGAAACAACACCAAAATTATTGAGATACTCCGGGAGAATGAAAGCAGAGAGGTTGAGCCAACAATGAGAAGAATTTGAAAACAAACTTGGAGAAGGCATGTGGCTGATGGAATCCATTCTTACGTCAAACTTCAAAAGGATTTGAGAATAGCTCCAGGAAATCAGAAGAGTCAGGTAAGATCCTGGGAAAAGACCTGTGGGTTAGGGCCCACTGAAAGAAACACCGTTGAAAAGGGATGATGAACAGATAGATGATGCACCGGAACAATTGAAATATTTGAATGAGGTGACAACCTCGAATTAATTAGAACACAGACGAATCTCCTGAGATGTCTTGAACACTCCGGAAGGATAAACTGGCGAGAGGCGAACAAGCATGGAAAACACTTGAGCTGAGGGAAAGAATATAACCAACACTGAAAAACATGAATTGAATCCACCGGAGAAGAATAAGAGATGAAGAATGTCCACCGAGACGAGCATTCACCGGTTGAAATAATTTACGAAAGACTGAAGAGGGTCCACACGAATGAAATTGATGCTCGAAAGAGACTCAAACTCAACTCCGGGAAGAAAAGGGTAGGAGGGCGGGAAAACAAAGGCAACTTGGAAGGGGAAACCGACGAATATCTTGAAGAGAAAAAACACCGGTTGAAATCATTGAGGAAAGAGAGCAAAACTTCGCACGAGTAGGATGGATACTCGATTACGGACTCCGGTTCCGAGATGAAAAGGGGAGGGCGGGTGGGAAAAGAAAACAACTGAGGATTGAACTCAAGGATGAAGAGAGTCGAGTCGACTTGACGGGAAAATGCACCGGATGAAAAGAGATGGGAACCAACGATCGGAAAACCACCCGCGTGAACCTAAAGAAAAATTTGAAGGGGAAGAGGAGTAATTCAAAACACCTACATCAAAATTCCTTACCAGAGCGATGAAGGGGACTGAGGAGTAAAAAGAATTCCTACTCTCCGATATAACTAGACTCTGAAAACAGTTTTCTTCTAGACTCAACAACGGCCAAACTACACGATCAATCAAGGGGGGCTCCTAAGGTCGGTCGAGGCTCTGATACCAACTTGTCACGCCCAATATGCGACCCTATCCAAAAGGAACTCGAAGGTCCCACCAAGGATAGACCCGCATATTGAAACGCTTTTGCAAGGTGGATATCATTACATCAACATTACATAATAGATGGGGATACATACAAGAGGCATACAATGCCACACGAATACAACATCACAATACATAAGGGCAACATCCGACTACGGATGAAACATAAACAAAAACTCAAATGACATCCACCCTGCTAGCCCAGGCTGCCGACCTGGAACCTATCCCCTGATCGAAGAAGCAGAAGAAGAACTCAATGAAAGCAAGCATCGCTCTCGCGTCATGATCATCGTACAACCTATACCTGCAACTGTTGTTGTAGTAATCTGTGAGCCACAAGGACTCAGCAATCCCATTACCATGGGTATCAAGACTAGCAAAGCTTAAAGGGAAAAGAAGGGGTAAAGTGGTGAGGTTGCAGTAGCGACTAAGCATATATGGTGGCTAACATACGCAAATAAGAGCGAGAAGAGAGCAAGCAGAATGGTCGTGAAGCTAGCAATGATCAAGAAGTGATCCTGAACTCCTACTTACGTCAAACATAACCCAGAAACCGTGTTCACTTCCCGGACTCCGCCGAGAAGAGACCATCACGGCTAAACACGCGGTTGATGCGTTTTAATTCGGATCTGGTGTCAAGTTATCTACAACCGGACATTAACAAATTCCCATCTGCCTATAACCGCAGGAACGGCTTTCGAAAGGATTATACCCTGCAGGGGTGTCCCAACTTAGCCCATGACAAGCTCTCGCGATCAACAAAGGAATAGACCTTCTCCCAGCAAGACCCGATCAGACTCGGAATCCCGGTTTACAAGACATTTCGACAATGGTAAAACAAGACCAGCAAGACCGCCCGATGCGCCGACAATCCCGATAGGAGCTGCACATATCTCGTTCTCAGGGCAACACCGGATGAGCAATCCATACAACTAAAACCAGACCTCAAGTTTCCCTGAGGGGGCGCTGCAAAGGGCTCTAGTTCGGACCAACACTTAGACAAGCACTGGCCCGGGGGGGCTATAATAAAGATGACCCTCGAGAGAGCGACTCCCAGGGGAAAAGTAGGTGGTGATGAGGCAAATGGTAAAACCAAGGTTGGGCCTTGCTGGAGGAGTTTTATTCAAAGCAAACTGTCAAGGGGGTCCCATAAATCACCCGACCGCGTAAGGAACGCACAATCCGGGAACATAACACCGGTATGACGGAAACTAGGGCGGAAAGAGTGGAACAAAACACCAGGCAGAAGGCCGAGTCTTCCACCCTTTACCAAGTATATAGATGCATTAATAATATAAGAGATATTGTGATATCCCAACATAAATCCTGTCCACCAAGGAGAAATCTTCAACTTCACCTGCAACTAGCAACGCTATAAGAGGGCTGAGCAAAGCGGTAACATAGCCAAACAACGGTTTGCATAGGAAAGGTGTCAAAGGTTAGAGGTTCATGGCAATATGGGAGGCTTGATGAGCAAAAGATAGGTAACGCAGCATAGCGATAGAACGAAGCAACTAGCATAGCAATGATAGTAGTGAGATCCAGGGTAGCGGTCATCTTGCCTGAAATCCCGCAAGGAAGAAGAACGAGTCCATGAAGAAGACAAGCGGACGTAGTCGAACGAATCCTCACAATCGCAACATTACCGGAACTAAGAAGCAACACCGGAAAAAAACAAATAACATGGTAAGTGCACAAGCATAAACATGGCATGATGCACAAACAAGTATGATGCATGTCCGGTTTAAAGAGGCATGGCATAGCAAAGTGCAACAAACAACACTACAAATTAAGTGGAGCTCAATATGCAACGAGTCGCATATTGACAAAACACCACATCAATTATTTAGTTTAAACTCGTTTAAGCTACCAAGCAATATTAAATGTTGTTAAACATGGCAAGAGGTGAAGCATAATGAAACTAGCTATCTAGGCAAGTTTAAATGAGGCCGGAAGTAACAAACAACAATTCCGGAAAATCCCCATGTGCATATTTTGGATTTGGTACTGTTCTGCCTATTACATAATTTTAGAGTTGTTAAACAGGAAAATAAAGTGCACCATGTTAAACTAGGCATTTTTCCACCCCATTTACATATAAAGTTTATTTAATTCCGAGCTACGGTTATTTAGTTATGAAATAAATCATTTTAACATGGCATTTAGCAAAATAAATGCAAACAACATGTGAAACATTTTTAACATAGATGAAAGTGGCATATTATTAATCTACACAATTTTCTTAGAATTTTACATATATAAAACATTTTAATCCGATGCACGGTTAAAGAGTTATTATATGCATGATCTAGAGGGACTTTTCTGTTTAACGGGTAATCACTGGAATAATGCTAAATTCGGAGAATCTGAAAAAAAACACGAACGGGCCGAAACTGGTGCACTGTGGGGCTGAACAGGAGGGGCTGTGGGGAGCTCACCCATGGGCTTGGCCCATCTGCAGAGGAGGGGGGAGGCCGGTAGGGCGCGCTGGGCCGGCCTGCTGGACCGGATGCGGGGCCGGGGCCCACGCGGGTGCGGTCGTGGCCTTGCGCGGTCAACAGCGAGGAGGGGAGACCGGATCGGGGCGATGCAGGGCGCGGCGGCGGAGAGGGGCCATCTCCGGCGAGGGCAGGCGCGGGGAGGGAGCTGGGGGCGCGGATCCGGTCGGGGACGAGCGGATCTGAGCGTGGGAAGCTCGGATCCGGCGACGGGCGAGGCCGAGGTAACCGGCAACGAGCTCGACGGCGGCTCCTGCAAAACGGCGGCGGCGCAGGGCTTAGGGGAGAGGAAAAGCACGGGAGAAAATAGGGGAGGAGGCGCGGGGCACTGCCTGGACGGAGCTCGGCGAACTCCGGCAACGCGGGGATTCGTCTCCGGCGAGCTCTGACCGGTGGGGAGGTCGCGGGCGAACGGAGCGGCGGCGGAGCGCTGGAGGTCGGGGAGGAGGCGAGCGCCAGGGCGGGCGGCGGTGCGGCGCGGTTGCCCGCGGCGGCGGCGGAA